>NW_018405538.1:115157-122435 GCF_002113885.1 Mizuhopecten yessoensis
ACAGCACACTTAGACTATTTGCAGATGACAGCATAATATACAAGACAATAAACAACAAAGAAGACACATTAAAACTACAACACGACCTCGATGCAGCAGGACAATGGGAGACAGACTGGTTAATGCAATTTCACCCCGACAAATGTAACATACTTAACATTACACCGAAACGCAACAAAATACACCATGATTACAAACTCCACAACCACACATTACACAAAGTAGAAACAAGCAAATACTTAGGACTAACACTACAAAACAACCTACGATGGGACAAACACATAAACAATATCACAGCCAATGCCAATAGGTCCCTAGGTTTTCTCAAACGCAACCTGAAAATAAACTCACCACATATAAAAGAACATGCATACAAAGCACTAGTTCGGCCTAAACTTGAATACTGCTCTTCCATTTGGGATCCACACAACACAAACCAAATTAAACAAATAGAAAAAACACAACAAAGAGCAGTACGCTACGTACAAAACAGATACCACAACACTAGTTCCGTAACACACATGATCCACACACTTCAATGGCCAACACTACAAACACGACGCATATACACTAGAATTATCCTTTTTTTACAAAATTATACACAGAACCGTAGCTTTAAACCCAACACATATACTCACACCTGTAGACCCCCGCTCCAGACAGGTACACCCGTACGCATACAAACACATACTACAAAGGACACCTACAAATACTCATTCTTCCCACATTGGAATCTCCTCCCCTTAGCAGCAGTCCAATGCACAACACTAGAGGACTTCAAGGCACACTTACCCTACACAGCCCTTGAAGCCCTCATCACACACTAGTACATACACCAGATTTTAACTTTTTATCTATACCTTGCACACAAAAAAATCACAAAAAAACAAAACCCCACCCCTAATCACTATAAATAACCCCTTCACGCCTCTTCAATAGGACCCCCGATGGCATAATCATCAAACTGATGGAGCCCTCGTATAAAGAAGAAGAACATGTTACCCTACCTGGCTAGTTGCCACCGTAGAGTAACCCGGGGATGGTACTTCTCCAGGACAGCAAACAGATCGAAAAAGTTGGGGAAGACCGTGGAGATGATTGTCATCACTAGCGTCAGCTGAAGGGGGAATGTCATAGGTTATAAAGACAACAAGATCAAAGGTAAGAATTGATGATCACACAGAAGAACAAGACAATACTGTAGTGTGAACAGCCGTAATTCGAACTCAGAATCGATAAAACTGTCTCAAAAGATTTACAAAGGAAAGATTATTATAGAAACCCTTGAAAAACGTACAATAATGATCAGATCGTGTGGTCCGTAAGAGTAAGCGACAAAGGAATGAGTAGCCGGTTACCGCGGTCGTACCGATACGACACTAGTTACAAGGTAAAATCAAACAGACAAAAAGAAACAAAGAGTATCTACGATTTGTTTTCAAACAAAGGAATATCCTTTGTTCAAATTGTTAAATCGTATCGACAAAAATATAAATAAGGTCGAACTGATAAAGGTGTATATACAGAAACATATAATGAGAAGAAATTGTCGTTTCGTCAAATGAATAAAGTGTGAGGAAGTGCAGTCGTACAAACACAGATTAGGGATAACGGAGTACAAAAGTAGCGATGAAGAACTTGTAGTCCTGTGATCATTTGATAGAAAACAATGATAAGAATGCATGTGATACTCATTTTGTTGTGAGTTGTTGCTTGCCTATACACTTCTGTTTGTCTCACACATATATATAATGCGCGGTTGCTTGCCTCGTTTTCCTGCCAGAATCCCGTGACGACATGGCCTCGCCGTTTGCGGATGTCGAGTTGACGGGACCTCTCCACACAGAGCTGTATGGCGTACGTGCTAGCACCTAACATCAGTAGCACACAGACGTTAGCGAGGGCCCTCAGCGCCAGCAATCGGTATCTGTAAAACTCCGTTAGTAAGGTCACTTTGGTTTCCAAAATAAATCCGAATGACGTATTTGTCCGTCACTTAATAACCAGATTCTCGAGAACTCAGAGAAGATAAACAATTATTTTTGTTCACGGAGTAGGTAACACATGAGACAGATATATTGTCAAAACAGTATCAAATCATAGATATAGTTTTCATAGGCCAAACTTCAATACTGTCCAATACGGACACTGGATCCGGACACACTGGTGTTTGTTGAATGCGTATTATACTTCAATTGACATACCAGCAGAGAAGTAACGGCAGCATTGCAGACAATGAAGTTTGTCAATTTTTTAGAGGCAATCCGCCTTTTTATCAAGAGGAGCCGAAAGTTATTTATAACGAAAAATGAAAAGAAGAATCATATTATAATGTATGTTTAGAAATTGTAACAATTTACAACACCCACTTGTTTTCGGATTTTTCTTTCTCTTTTTCTTCCAATATGGCCTCCTGAAAAAAGGAGGAAGTTCATATATGATTTATAAATATTCCGGTATATATATAATGCACATACTATCATCATGTATGTATTCGTGTCAATGGAATCTGCCGCAACAACGTTTATTGTACTAAACCTTCCAGAATGTTGATACTATTGAAGCGCTCGAGGTATGGACAGTGCTCTGCGAGGAGTTCAAGTTCCAACAAGAATAGGAGCTATGCAATAGAGTCTGATGAAGAGGGCCTTTAGGAACATTATCAGAAAACTGACTAGAAACGTAGAGTCGATCTTAACTTTCGTACTGTTTAAGACCTACCTACCTTGATCATTAATGCTATGGAGAAACTCTTTGTCTATTGCGCAAGTCTTTCCTACCCAAAACTTTGTTGTTGTGGAGATGCTCCTGTTAATCGCGATCTCAGCGTTGCCTATATTTGGAAGTTTAATCCGCGGGTGATGTTGGTGGCGGTATTCACATTTCCTGTGATATCAATGCCTACCTATTCAACATTCTGTTGCTGTTGCGACGTCATTGGTGACGGCAACTTACGCTTTACATGTCCCACATTTTGTTTTACTACAGAGGCGCCCCCTGGTGGTGGTGATATCTATGTTTCCTATGGTGTCATGCCTACCCGGAATGTTGTCGCTTTAGAGGCGCCCCCTATAGTGGTGATATCCATGTTTCTTATGGTTTCACACCTACCCTGAATGTTGTCGCTCTAGAGGCGCCCCTGGTGCTGGTGATATCTATGTTTCCTATGGTTTCACTCCTTCCCTTATTGTTGTCGCAAAAGAGGCGCCCCTGGTGGTGGTTATATCCATGTTTCCTATGGTTTCACACCAACCCTGAATGTTGTCGCTATATAGGCGCCCCTTGTAGTGGTGATATCCATGTTTCTTATGGTTTCACACCTACCCTGAATGTTGTCGCTATATAGGCGCCCCTGATAGTGGTGATATCCATGTTTCTTATGGTTTCACACCTACCCGGAATGTTGTCTCTATAGAGGCGCCCCCTACAGTGGTGATGGTATGTTTTCCATTGTTTCATACCTACCCGGAATGTTGTCGCTAGAGAAGCGCCCATTATAGTGATGATGGCATGATTTCCATGGTGTCATACTTACCCGGAATGTTGTCGCTATGGAGGCGCCCCTGGTGCTGGTGATATCTATGTTTCCTATGGTGTCATGCCTACCCGGAATGTTGTCGCTGTAGAGGCGACCTTGGTGGTGGCGGTCTCTGTGTTGCCTATGGTAAAGTCCCAGCTACAGAACAGCCGCCAGGAGAAGATGAACTGCTCGGCCTTATTGGATAGCCGACTTATTCGGGAATTTGAAGCCATTCTGCGGTATTCACATCTCCTGTGATATCAATGCCTACCTATTCAACATTCTGTTGCTGTTGCGACGTCATTGGTGACGGCAACTTACGCTTTACATGTCCCACATTTCGTTTTACTACAGAGGCGCCCCCTGGTGGTGGTGATATCTATTTTTCCTATGGTGTCATACCTGCCCGGAATGTTGTCGCTATAGAGGGAACCTTGGTGGTGGCGGTCTCTGTGTTGCCTATGGTAAAGTCCCAGCTACAGAACAGCCGCCAGGAGAAGATGAACTGCTCGTCCTTATTGGATAACCGACTTATTCGGGAATTTGAAGCCATTCTGCGGTATTCACATCTCCTGTGATATCAATGCCTACCTATTCAACATTCTGTTGCTGTTGCGACGTCATTGGTGTCGGCAACTTACGCTTTACATGTCCCACATTTCGTTTTACTACAGAGGCGCCCCCTGGTGGTGGTGATATCCATGTTCCCTATGGTTTCACACCTACCCGGAATGTTGTCTCTATAGAGGCGCCCCCTATAATGGTGATGGTATGTTTTCCATTGTTTCATACCTACCCGGAATGTTGTGGCTCTACAGGCGCCCCTGGTGGTGGTTATATCCATGTTTCCTATGGTTTCACTCCTTCCCTTATTGTTGTCGCAAAAGAGGCGCCCCTGGTGGTGGTTATATCCATGTTTCCTATGGTTTCACTCCTTCCCTTATTGTTGTCGCAAAAGAGGCGCCCCTGGTGGTGGTTATATCCATGTTTCCTATGGTTTCACACCAACCCTGAATGTTGTCGCTATATAGGCGCCCCTGATAGTGGTGATATCCATGTTTCCTATGGTTTCACGCCTACCCTGAATGTTGTCGCTATATAGGCGCCCCTTGTAGTGGTGATATCCATGTTTCCTATGGTTTCACGCCTACCCTGAATGTTGTCGCTCTAGAGGCGCCCCTGGTGCTGGTGATATCTATGTTTCCTATGGTTTCACTCCTTCCCTTATTGTTGTCGCAAAAGAGGCGCCCCTGGTGGTGTTGATATCTATGTTTCCTATGGTGTCATGCCTACCCGGAATGTTGTCGCTTTAGAGGCGCCCCCTATAGTGGTGATGGTATGTTTTCCATGGTGTCGTACCTACCCGGAATGTTGTCGCTATAGAGGCGACCTTGGTGGTGGCGGTCTCTGTGTTGCCTATGGTAAAGTCCCAGCTACAGAACAGCCGCCAGGAGAAGATGAACTGCTCGTCCTTATTGGATAGCCGACTTATTCGGGAATTTGAAGCCATTCTGCGAAAAAAAATCTTAGTTCGTAACTGATTTAAAGTGTAAATCTTTGAAATGTTTAAACACGTTCATATATTTTGTGATATAAATCGTATGTTCGCTGATATTGAAAATCTACATCGTCAGTTAACTTTAGTAGTACTGCCCGATGACCACAATTAGTAATGCAGAAGTATGGTAAATACGTGGTTCGGTAACTATTACCATACAGGACTAAGATCCTACTTTCTAAGGACCACGATGAAGCTGATGGCAAAGGTGGCAAAGCCGGTGACAAGGTAGGCGAGTGGAAGTCGGTAACCTTGGCCAATCACTCGCTCACTGCCGTAGTACCCGTAAAACACCACCGAGTACTTCACTATCCCCTGGACCGGAAACAGAAAAAACACCATAAACATTACACGCACACCGTAGCTACATACACATCAAGAGTGATCACTATTCCATAGCCCAGAAATCTAGATGCATATACGCTGTATGACAGCTGCAGTCAGTTCTATCTGCTTTAAAGAATGTTATAAGTGACTTAAAACATTTGGTTATCTACTTCTTATCGTACATAGTTAAAACCATAGGGTAAAGGAAGCGACTACCTCAGCGTCCCATATGGTTTCCAGTTCTTCTGATGTCCCTTGTTCTGATGCAGGAACGGATTTACGACCAAGGCTTCCGTGTGCATTCCCAACGATCAGCTGAAGGGTGACAAACACACAGTATAGTAGACGAACTCCAATAACTTAGAATAATGATATACAACATTTGTAAAGCGCCCTATATAATTTGTAACATTACTCTTAGGCACTTTATAGCACATGGATACTAGTATTCCTACATTAATTAACAGTTATTAATATAATTGATACATCAGATTAAAAAAAAACATTTATCGCATTAAGCAAGTTAAATATATAGATGTAAAGGGTGGTATGTATATGACGTCTGCGCAAGAGCCTGCAATGCAGACGTTATAACTTACAATCATAGACGGGTTAGATAAAAGGACAACAGCCAAGCAGTTAATGCTAGTCAGAGCAGCTCGATAATGATGCATTTCTGAATGTAATATGGAATTTTTGGATGAGACGTATGGTTATCTGGCGACACTGTGTCAAGCTATATCTTCTCCAACTGGGCGACAATGCTGTAGGGAGTATATATAGCATATTACCTCCGGGAAAATGACGAAGGAGACTTGCAGAAGCGTCAGAACGACGTTGATCCAGATAAGCCACCTCAGAAACAGGAAGTAGGACGCCACCACTGTCCCGAAATGACCTAATGACCATACAAAACAGGCATAGAACAGCACTAACGCTGCTGTACAAGTAAAGATACGCCAAACAACAGTGACAAAGCCAACATCATCAATTCTATGAGTGTTGATGCTATAAAATGTGTTAATTGTGGTTCGTCATGTTATCATGTTGAAATCCATTTTTGATGTTTGATATCGCTCTGAAAACGTGGTACTTACTTTCGATCGTTTTCACTTTCACCTCCCAAGGTGTCAGAGAGGCTATCGTTTCGGTAATCAGACGCCGTAGATGTCGCCATGCCTACATATATAATGGAGCAAAATAGATTGCTACAACAGCAACATGTCATACAAAATCCTAAAGATACGACGATACGAGGTGTTATACACCACGACCTCACCCGTTATAGGCAACGTTAATATCAAACAGACACTATGGCATCACGTGTTTATGAGCGACTCCCTTGAACATCAAATACCTTGAAATTTCCATGCGACACATCCTTCCAGAATCAACGCAAACTTAGATTGCTTTTCCTGAGCCTGATAATGCCGGCATCTTGACAGATGTGACTTATCCGAACTAACTTTTGATGGTTACTCCGGCCTTGTCATTACTTACCAAAGCTCCATTCCTGACCTAAATAGACATTTCCTACCCGAACCTAGTGACAAACAGTACTTATTCAAGCAATCTTCTAAGCTGACATCATTCAGCTAACAAAATCACAGCATTACATTCTTGTAGCCACGAGCTCTAGAGCGACGATACTTCCTCGAGCCCAGACAGACGTTACTTACCCGGGCCCCTTCTCCTGGTAACCCCGGCCTATCGACATATGTTACTAAATCGGGCCCTCCTGGTAACCCTGGCCTCTCGACAGACGCTACTTACTCGGACCCCCTTCTCCTGGTAACCCTGACCTCTCGACAGACGTTACTTACTCGGACCCCCTTCTCCTGGTAACCCTGGCCTCTCGACAGACGTTACTTAC
>NW_018405538.1:126327-148192 GCF_002113885.1 Mizuhopecten yessoensis
CCCGGCCTCTAGACAGACGTTACTAACTCGGAACCTCTGCTCCTGGTAACCCCGGCCTCTAGACAGACGTTACTAACTCGGATCCTCTGCTCCTGGTAACCCCGGCCTCTCGACAGACGTTACTTACTCGAGCTCCCTTCTCCTGGTAACCCCAGCCTCTACACAGACGTTACTTACTCGGACCCTCTTCTCCTGGTAACCCTGGCCTCTCGACAGACGTTACTTACTCGAGCTCCCTTCTCCTGGTAACCCCAGCTTCTAGACAGACGTTACTTACTCGGACCCTCTTCTTCTAGTAACCCCGGCCTCTCGACAGACGTTACATAGTCGAGCCCCCTTTTCTTGGTAACCCCGGCCTCTAGAAAGACGTTACTTACTCGAGCCCCCTTCTCATGGTAACCCCGGCCTCTCGACAGACGTTACTTCCTCGAACCCCCTTTTCCTGGTAACCCTGGCCTCTCGACAGAGGACCCCCTTCTCCTGGTAACCCTGGCTTCTCGACAGACGCTCCTTACTCGGACCCCCTTCTCCTATTAACCCCGGCGTCTCGACAGACGTTACTTCCTCGAACCCCCTTTTCCTGGTAACCCCGGCCTCTTGAAAGACGTTACTTACTCGACCCCCCTTTTCCTGGTAACCCCGGCCTCTCGAAAGACGTTACTTACTCGAGCTCCCTTTTCCTGGTAACCCCGGCCTCTTGAAAGTCGTTACTTACTCGAGCCCCCTTTTCCTGGTAACCCCGGCCTCTCGACAGACGCTACTTACTCGGACCCCCTTCTCCTATTAACCCCGGCCTCTCGACAGACGTTACTTACTCGAACTCCCTTTTCCTGGTAACCCTGGCCTCTCGACAGACGCTACTTACTCGAACTCCCTTCTCCTGGTAACCCCGGCCTCTCGCCAGACGCTACTTACTCGAGCCCCCTTCTCATGGTAACCCCGGCCTCCCGACAGACGCTACTTACTCGAGCCCCCTTCTCTGGGAACCACGGCCTCGCGCCAGACGTTATTTACTCGAGCCGCCATCTTTTGGTAACCCCGGCCTCTCGACAGACGCTACTTACTCGAGCCCCCTTCTCTGGTAACCACGGCCTCGCGCCAGACGTTATTTACTCGAGCCGCCATCTTTTGGTAACTCCGGCCTCTCGACAGACGCTACTTACTCGAGCCTCTTCTCATGGTAACCCCGGTCCCTCGACAGACGCTACTTACTCGAGCCCCCTTCTCCTGGTAACCCCGGCCTTTCGACAGCTGACCTTCATGCTTCTCCACATACGACTTGGCAAAACTGTTAATATAAAATAAATGTCACAGAAAATAACAACATGGAAGAGATAGGTCACACGCTGTGAAAAGGTTTAACCATCTCGAGGATTTCTTCTGAAGCAGAAAAACCCATATTGAGTGATCCTAAGGACAACGGGTATATTTGAACAGTGGATAATTCGTATGTAAGTGGTTAACCATTATAATTGGTTATACCATTGTAAGTGGTTATACCATTGTAAGTTGTTATACCATTGAAAGTGGTTATACCATTGTAAGTGGCTATACCATTGAAAGTGGTTATACCATTATAAGTGGTTATACCATTATAAGTGGTTATACGATTGTAAGTGGTTATACCATTGTAAGTGGTTTTACCATTGTAAGTGGTTATACCATTGAAAGTGGTTATACCATTGAAAGTGGTTATACCATTGTAAGTGGTTATACCATTGAAAGTGGTTATACCATTATAAGTGGTTTTACCATTGTAAGTGGTTATACCATTATAAGTGGTTATACCATTGTAAGTAGTTATACCATTATAAGTGGTAATACCATTGTTAGTGGTTATACCATTGTAAGTGGTTATACCATTGTAAGTGGTTTTACCATTGTAAGTGATTATACCATTATAAGTGGTAATACCATTATAAGTGGTTATACGATTGTAAGTGGTTATACCATTATAAGTGGTTATACCATTATAAGTGGTTATACGATTGTAAGTGGTTATACCATTGTAAGTGGTTATACCATTATAAGTAGTTATACCATTGTAAGTGGTTATACCATTGTAAGTGGTTATACCATTATAAGTTGTTATACCATTGTAAGTGATTATACCATTATAAGTGGTAATACCATTGTAAGTGATTATACCATTGTAAGTGGTTATATCATTGTAAGTGGTTATACAATTGTAAGTGGTTATACCATTGTAAGTGGTTATATCATTGTAAGTTGTTATACCATTGTAAGTGGTTATACCAATATAAGTGGTTATACCATTATAAGTGGTTATACCATTGTAAGTGGTTATACCATTGTAAGTGGTTATACCATTGTAAGTCATCAGACACCAATAGTCAACAGCAGTCATACATCCCTGCTATACACAGCAAAACAAAACATGGAGAAATGCACATGGGTTCCTAACTGGTAAGCATAACTTGTACCAAAGTGGTATGATCCATGAGGTCTCCAATCAACTCTAGGAAATGACGTAGGTCACAAGCGATCTAAGACGCAGCGAACAAGTATTTAACGTCACACTAATTCCCTTTGTTAGAAAGCTTGTCCTGATGACGACCAGCAGTTAATTCAATAAATAAATTGTTGGCTTTACCTGATCAAGGTAAGTTTTTTTCTCTATTCTTTACCTGATCAATGTGAGTTTTTTCTCCATTCTTTACCTGATCAATGCGAGCCTTTTCTCCATTCTTTACCTGATCAATGTGAGTCTTTTTTCCATTCTTTATCTGATCAATGCTTGTTTTTCCATTCTTTACCTGATCAATGTGAGTTTTTTCTCCATTCTTTACCTGATCAATGCGAGTTTTTTCTCCATTCTTTACCTGATCAATGCGAGCCTTTTCTCCATTCTTTGCCTGATCAATGTGAGTCTTTTTTCCATTCTTTATCTGATCAATGCTTGTTTTTTCCATTCTTTACCTGATCAATGTGAGTTTTTTCTCCATTCTTTACCTGATCAATGCGAGTTTTTTCTCCATTCTTTACCTGATCAATGCGAGCCTTTTCTCCATTATTTGCCTGATCAATGTGAGTTTTTTCTCCATTCTTTACCTGATCAATGTGAGTTTTTTCTCCATTCTTTACCTGATCAATACGAGCCTTTTCTCCATTCTTTACCTGATCAATGTGAGCCTTTTTCCATTCTTTACCTGATCAATGCTAGTTTTTTCTCCATTCTTTACCTGATCAATGTGAGTTTTTCTCCATTCTTTACCTGATCAATGCGAGCCTTTTCTCTATTCTTTACCTGATCAAGGTAAGTTTTTTTCTCTATTCTTTACGTGATCAATGTGAGAGTTTTTTCCATTCTTTACCTGATCAATGTGAGTTTTTTTTCCATTCTTTACCTGATCAATGTGAGTTTTTTCTCCATTCTTTACCTGATCAATGCGAGTTTTTTCTCCATTCTTTACCTGATCAATGCGAGCCTTTTCTCCATTCTTTGCCTGATCAATGTGAGTTTTTTCTCCATTCTTTACCTGATCAATGTGAGTTTTTTCTCCATTCTTTACCTGATCAATACGAGCCTTTTCTCCATTCTTTACCTGATCAATGTGAGCCTTTTTCCATTCTTTACCTGATCAATGCTAGTTTTTTCTCCATTCTTTACCTGATCAATGTGAGTTTTTCTCCATTCTTTACCTGATCAATGCGAGCCTTTTCTCTATTCTTTACCTGATCAAGGTAAGTTTTTTTCTCTATTCTTTACGTGATCAATGTGAGCCTTTTTTCCATTCTTTACCTGATCAATGTGAGTTTTTTCTCCATTCTTTACCTGGTCAATGCGAGTTTTTTCTCCTTTCTTTACCTGAATAATGCGAGCCTTTTCTCCATTCTTTGCCTGATCAATGTGAGCCTTTTTTCCATTCTTTACATGATCAATGCGAAACCTTTCTCCATTCTTTACCTGATCAATGTGAGTTTTTTCTCCATTCTTTACCTGATCTATGTGAGCCTTTTTTTCCATTCTTTACCTGATCAATGTGAGTTTTTTCTCCATTCTTTACCTGATCAATGTGAGCCTTTTTTTCCATTCTTTACCTGATCAATGTGAGTTTTTTCTCCATTCTTTACCTGATCAATGCGAGTTTTTTCTCCTTTCTTTACCTGATTAATGCGAGCCTTTTCTCCATTCTTTGCCTGATCAATGTGAGTTTTTTCTCCTTTCTTTACCTGATTAATGCGAGCCTTTTCTCCATTCTTTACCTGATCAATGTGAGTTTTTTCTCCATTCTTTACCTGATCAATGGGAGCCTTTTCTCCATTCTTTACCTGATCAATGTGAGCCTTTTTCTCCATTCTTTACCTGATCAATGTGAGTTTTTTCTCCATTCTTTACCTGATCAATGGGAGCCCTTTCTCCATTCTTTACCTGATCAATGTGAGTTTTTTCTCCATTCTTTACCTGATCAATGCGAGCCTTTTCTCCATTCTTTACCTGATCAAGGTATGTTTTTTTCTCTATTCTTTACGTGATCAATGTGAGTTTTTTCTACATTCTTGACCTGATCAATGTGAGTTTTTTCTCCATTCTTTACCTGATCAATGCGAGTTTTCCATTCTTTACCTGATCAATGTGAGTTTTTTCCATTCTTTACCTGATCAATGTGAGTTTTTTCTCCATTCTTTATCTGATCATTGTGAGTTTTTTCTCCATTCTTTACCTTATCAATGTGAGTTTTTTCTCCATTCTTTACCTGATCAATGCGAGTTTTTTCCATTCTTTACCTGATCAATGTGAGTTTTTTCTCCATCCTCCAAGGCTGATACCGGACACTCTCGATGATCCCCTTCTGAAGCTTAATGTTCTCATAGATATCCTCATCGTCATCTGACGAATCATTAAATTCACCGTATATCTTTTGAATGTCCTCTTGATCACTGTAAATATAAATGTAAAACTCTTTTGTTCGGGTATAAAACACCTATAAAGAAACAGTTGTTCTGGTAAAAAGGTAGCCACATATTAATATCGTTTCGACAAGACGACATTTCAGTGTGATGCCCGACAATGTTCGCCTGTACTGTTTGGAATGCCCGACAATGTTCGCCTGTACTGTTTGGGATGCCCGACAATGTTCGCCTGTACTGTTTGCGATGCCCGACAATGTCCGCCTGTACTGTTTGGGATGCCCGACCTTGTTCGCCTGTACTGTTTGGAATGCCCGACAATGTTCGCCTGTACTGTTTGGGATGCCCGAGCTTGTTCGCCTGTACTGTTTGGGATGCCCGACAATGTTCGCCTGTACTGTTTGCGATGCCCGACAATGTTCGCCTGTACTGTTTGGGATGCCCGACAATGTTCGCCTGTACTGTTTGGGATGCCCGACAATGTTCGCCTGTATTTTGGGAATCTCCCTAAGATTATTTTACATCTCTACAGGGTTCGGGGTGACTGCGGTACCCCACAGCATGTTATCGTGATTTATGTATGACCCATTTCAGAGTTGGAGTTTTTGTTTGTTTGTATTCTGTAAAGAGGAAATTAAAGAAACCAAAATAGATTCGCCGCCCCCATCGTTACACCTGGGATTCCTATCTTTCCTAACCCTTTATTTTCCGTTGTGTCTCTCTAGACTCCGCGTCTTCATATAACCTTAGCGGTCACGACGAAGTTTAACCCAATACAATCCAAACTGGTTTTTTCTTTTAAATGAAAGGTCGCTGGTTTTTGACGCCTATGAGAGTCAAATAATAATACTGATATACAACATTTATATATCGCCCTATATTATAATTTGTTAAATTACTCTTAAGCGCTTCACAACTATGGATAATAGCATTAGTTATAACAGTTAAACAAACAAAGACTTACAATCATCATTTTAGATTAAACAAGAAGATAATCATTTCAATGTGCACATCAATTAATAAATAAAGGGTGGTATGTACATGACGTCTGTGCAAAGGGCCAAAAATACAGACGTGAAGAGGTACGTTTTCATGTCCTTCTTGAATTTGGCCAGGGTATCTAACTTTATAATAGCAGATGGTAAAGTATATTCTCATGAAACAATAAAATGTATACAACACATCATTTCATGAGACATGCATATAAACGTAATGGTGTTTTCAGTTTTCGTTCCTGAGAAGAAATTGAGAAATATTCAAATATCCTATTCTTTCTCGGACAGCCCATCCTTTTTCTTCAGACATTTATAATATTCAAATACTCTATTCATGCAGAAACATTCAAACATCCCATCTTTCCTCTACAGACTTTGATATATAATAAAAGTGATCCTATTCTTCCCACGTGAACATGTATTAAGCAGTACATTGTCCTAACTCACCATTTCTCACAGAATTCGGCGACTACAGCAGCAGTAGACTTGCGTTGTTTCCTACCTCGCGGTTTGCTAGGTCCACTTCGGTCTGTTTGACAGGACACAGTGACATTCCGTGGAAATGACATTCTGTCACCAATCACGGTTACCTAACTCTGCTTGTGTTCAGCTTTCGAACAGGTTTTAAGTTTATACTTTTAAATATCGTAGTTCGCGTTGTAGGTCTAAAATATAGCATACAAATATAACGTCCACGTGCATGTTCGCGTTATTTTCAATGTGATTCCAAAGCATATGTTGATTCTTCTGCAAGTCTTTCAAAGAGAATCGCAAAAGATTATTTCTTCTGTGTGTGCAGTATTTAATTGATAACGCTTGTTTGCCCAGCATCAGTGTCAGTGGACTGGGTATTACTCTTTTTCATCATGTTAATATTTCAAGCGTGATTAACGGAGTCTAACACTACGCAGTCTCGGTAGCGCACCGTGCTGACGGCTAATGAAAGGATTAGTAATGTACTGAACATTTCTGTCCTTTAGAACCTCTCGGGGTTTATGTAACCAATAATCACCGCATTCACACCAGTGTATTTATTGGTGTTTGACGAGGCGTGGTGACCGATGCTGGGTGTATCTTTAGCAATGGGGGGGGGGGGGCAATGGGGAATGGGGAGGCATACAGCGTGATGGGTACCAACTACTACACAGTGCAGGTTTCCCCTCCCAGATAGTTCCGTTTTTGTGTGAATATTTCTACATACAAATTGATCTGTTAACTGGATGATGTTTCTTAATCTTTCTTGGATGGGGAATGCGTAATGTAAACGGCTTCAGCAATATAATTTACATTGGTGTGCGTTTCATATCTTTAAATTAGAAGATAAATATGACGGTTTCTCAACAACATTGTCACAAGTCACCAGATAGTCGCCTTTACCTGTTGTGGGCTTACCTTACATAAATACCTGTGTATTTGCAATCTATCAGAGTTGGCCTGGTGAGTGTAACAATTTCAATCTATCAGAGTTGGTGAGTGTAACAATTTCAATCTATCAGAGTTGGTGGGTGTAACAATTTCAATCTATCAGAGTTGGTGAGTGTAACAATTCCAATCTATCAGAATTGGTGAGTGTAACAATGTCACTATATACATAAAGTACAGACCACTATTTCGTAAATGTGTAAGAAAAACATAACTTCGTCAGTTATCAATAGAAATCCGAAGGATTAACCACAATGTGTATCATGGAATGGTCTCCCCTGTCCATAGCCTCTTACTACGGATTATTCAGGGCAGCGAGTTGACCTAATTGAATAACTTGTAATAAAACCAAATCACCAAACTGCTAGTGTAATCTGTGTGTGTGTCCTAGAACCCCATGGTGCAGACGCTGGACGATAACTCCACAACTGGAGTCTCGCGTGCAGTCAATATGGAGGTTTCGTGTCCCATTTAACACGTACACAAACCCATACAATACAAAAATATAATTAAGTGTAAAATCCCTTTCGTGAAACCGTCGTAATACGCTTGTTCGATACTTGCTCTTGTCCTTATAAATCACTCACAGCTAGGGGCTAGGAGATTTGCTCTTTGGAGCGGGATTTTCTTTCCCTGCTTATAAAATATTACCATAAAATCTTTACTTCTCTACAGCAAATATTCTTACAGTCCTGTAAAGCAGAATCTGTTCGCATGGCCTGACTTTATGAATTGGACCATCACAATCGGCTACAATTTAGGAAGTCCAGTTTATAGCATAGGATGTCGTGGTCAGTTCCCAGGACAAGATGGTATCTACCGAGACCATTAGAAATACATTAAAATTGAAACTACATGTACGACGATTTTACCCTGCTGAAATGGTTGTTGATTTTTTCTTAAAGCCGTACAAACATCGGGTAGCAGAATAAAGAAACAACAGAATATCGAAACGAAACCAAAACCGTGATGAGAATTCAAAATCGATAATATTTTGGGAAAATAAAAACGATGGAAAGTTTTACGTGGAGACCCTTGAAAATTCTTTTAATTCTTGTATACCAATCTTGTTTTATAGTATGAAAAAGTGGTGTTATTTCAAATATGTATGCAAAATTTCAGTCCAAAAAGAAAGTGGTTGAAAGTATTCATTTCCAACAACAAAGTACCCTGTATACCCAGAAAGGTGAGGGCCTAAGACACATCCCTAGCGTACACCAAAAACCAATGCACCTGATTACAGGTAATTGGTAATGAAATTGATTGCAAGCCTACAATACCTTTCAGTGCATGTTAGGTCACCAACAATTCCAAATTCCAATTTATTTCATCACTTGGCGTGATTGATAAAGGTTATGTTAACAATCAATTTTGAGATCAAATGTAATTTTTTTGTCACTTTTTAGAATTTGTTCTTACACATTGTTATAATTTTTTATTCATTTTATGATCGGACTTTCGTTTTCACATTGCTTTTAAGGGATATTTCATACTTATTTGTTCATATTCTTCTCATAATGAAGAGTAAATGTATTGGTAAAGGTCGCCATCGTATCTTCGCGAAATCTGGTAAAGGGACGCGAAATGAAAAACAATCCATAATATAAATGGTTTTTGGATATACTGACTAAAAGTGGCATATATTGCTCAAATGAAGAAGTGAGTATTTGTCCGAAGTGCTGCATAAGGTACTAGTATCTGCACAAAAGCAAATCTGAAACAGAACGTTTTGAAGATGAAACTACTAGATGTTTTCCTCTCATAACAATCAAGGACCTGTTTTACTGGTCCTGTTCACATAAAAACATCCATTCGAGCACACATTATACTCTTGCATCTTGCAGAACATTATCTTTAAAGGTCATCAGCTGTTAATACGGCGTCTAACTTTAATAGATATATAAAATATATTGATATTGCAAGAAAATTGTCTGGGAATCTGACAACTGATTAGGCAGTAGAAAGGATGTTTTGGTTGCCATCTTGAAAAGGAATAAACCAATGAATCTTTTCGAATCAGTTCTCTGTTGATTAGATATTCATTCCATTTAAACTGGAACGAATCTTTTCTTCTTTTCTATCAGTTTTCAGTCATTATGATTAGACTATACACATAGCTATGAATTCTGATGTAAAGACCATATGGTCATTTGATCCTTTCTTTGAATATGTTCCACCACATATTTTAGATTGATATTTTTGTCACTAGTAGTTCATGACCTAGTTCTTCTACAATCAAAATATGTTTGGTATACAACAGTTACAACAGCGACCATAGAACTTGTCCGTATCTTAATCCACCTCCGTTTCTCAAAAGTCTGTGTGATAGGTTTATCAGCGGTCGATATCTATCACGGACATCAGTACATTTGTTTTATTTCCGAACGTCTGTCGGACAATGTAAATGTATGTTGTTATTCTGGACCTCTCTTGGACGATAGGAAACTGTCTTCATTCTGGATCTCTCTTAAATAATGTAAAAGTGTTCTATTTATGGATCTTCCTTGGATAATATAAAACTGTTCTTATTCTGGACCTCTCTGGACAATTTTAACTGTGTTTTGATACTGGTGCTCTCTTCGACGATGGAATAATGTTCTTATTCTGGACCTCTTTTGGATGATGTAAAAGTGTTCTATTTCTAGGTCTCTCTTGGACGATGTCCTTATTTTGGATCTCTCTTGGACATTTTTTTTTAAAGTTATCTGATTCTGGACCTCTCATGGACGATGTAAAACTGCTCTTATTATTGTCCTTATTCTGGACCTCTCTTGGGCGATGTTAAATTGTCCTTATTCTGTGCTTATTGTAGACCGATCATGGACGATTTAAGAGTATTTTGTTATTCTGGACCTCTCTTAATCGATGTAAAACTATCCCTATTCTGGACCTCTATTCGACGATGAAAACATTCATATTATTCACCTTCCTTGGAAAATGTATAGAATCAAAATAGGTAAAACATAAATAATTCACGATGTCTTTCAAAAAAGGGTGAAATACATTTGATATCGGTGTCGCATTTTATATGGTGAGGTGACCAAGTGTCGGCACTCTGCTCAGAGTAAGACTGTAAGTCACATAAGATGGTATACATCAGTATACAGCTAAGAGAAATAACAGGTTTTGTCCATAAATGTTCCGCCATTTAAGTTACTGAATAAATATCAAAGCTATATGCATTTTGGTTCTTAAGAAAAAGATTTTGGGCATTTTGACAAATTTGACCCGTGTTACCTTGAATATAAGTAAAGGTCACTTTTTCTGTTCGCAAACTTTGTATCACTTCCCAGCAAACTAGTGGCAAATTATCTCGCCTTTAGGAATTTTGGTTGTTCTGATATTTCTTCTGGCTTAATATATTTTCATAAAAAAGTTGTGTTTAATTTGTTTTTCTTTTTAGAAAATTCTCATCCAAATCCAGCAAATATATAAAGAAATATGTTTAATCTGCCAATAGCACAGAATGAACTGGAAGTCTCTGGATAAAACACAAGATAGTTATATTTCATTGATATCTATTGTAACCATCCATGAACATTCATTTATTTGGAGACAAAAACAGAACTGCTTATAACATAAAACATACATAAACGACGAAACATAAAACATACATAAACGACGAAACATAAAACATACATAAACGACGAAACATTAAACATACATAAACAATGAAACATAAAACATACATAAACGACGAAACATAAAACATACATAAACAACATACATAAACAACGAAACATAAAACATACATAAACGACGACGAGCAATTGTAATTAACCTTTACAGGCATAATAGTATAGTACAGTCTTTTTTATTGCTATGTAAATTGTAGAACTACAACTTCATAATTTATTTTTTATTTTTAAAAAGATACAAATTGTGTTATATCACTTCTTTTGTTAGTGATTAGAGACATTTGTCTCACAAACTCACACACAAACAAGACAAAAAACACAATAATGTAGAAATTGATATCCATATAAAAAACACCATATCTATATAAAAAAAACACCATATATATCTATGCTCCAGTTATGAATCAAAATGAGCATGCCAAACCTTTACTTTGAGCTGCATTTCAATGTAATTTCTATTGTAAAAAATGTAAAACATGTACTTAAAGAGTTAAAGTTTACATCAAAAATAATAACCAGAAATATGATGAAAGGAGAGCTTCCCTCTATAAAACTATGATAAGACATCTCCCATACAAATACAATTACAACTGCATGTATATGAAATGTCCTCTAAATACAATTTTGGCAGGATTTCTTTTCACAGTCCATGGATCCTTTCAATATTGTTATCTGTATAGAAATTATAATAATTCATTTATTAACTTTCGGCCTTACGGCCCATCAGTACAAACATATCAATACAATGCATAATATACACAATAACACGGCTCACAATATACAGTGAGAGAGTGGAGTAAATAAATTAGATTCTTAACTTATTAGCTTCAAAAATATATTTACCAAGTTGACATAATTCCTTAGTATTGTTAACACACAATAATTGTATAAATTTAAACATGGATGGCTTTTTCCAGTAGTACTTTTTAATAAGGCGACTTCTTAAGTTTTGGTAGGTTTTACATATCAGAATAAAATGGTATTCATCTTCGACTTCTGTAGCCGAATTACAGTTCGTACAATATCTCTGTTCTCGAATAACGTTGCGATATCTACCGGTCTCGATTGCTAATGAATGTGCAGACATTCGTAACTTTGTTAGACTAATTCTATAATTCTTAGGAATATATTTGGTTAAATAATACTGAATGGAAAAGTGGTCTACGATACACTTGTATAAAAAACACTTAGAGGAAGTCTCTAGTAAACCTCTTAAATGTTGTTGGCCTTGGTCAAAAATTCTTTGACGAATAAGCGGTAAAATTAATTTAACATTAGTCGACGATTGGCTTAACCATACATCACCAAAGCCCAAAGCAAATAATTCATTTTTTACATGGTGTACCCAGTTAAAGCAAGTACATGTAATCTGTTTTGATAAAAAAGAATATGCACAGTTCAGAATACAATTTTTCGAGTCGAGTAACTTAAACCAATACTTAATGATTCTGTATTTTCTGATACATTCTAAAGGCAAGCGACCAAGTTCGAAATATACCATTGCATTACATGTGGATTTTTTAACTTTGAGGAGTCTCTTACAGAAATTCAAGTGCACATTCTCAATGTCTATTCCTTTTATGGATCCCCATACTTCACATGCGTAACTTAATATGCTAATAACATATGTATCGAACAAATGTAACATGGTCTTAAAATTAAGACTAAGATTGGAGCATTTTGATAATAAAGCAAACATAGCTTTACGACCTTGGTCAGCTAATTGTTTCTGAATACTATTGAACTTATTGTTAAACTTAAATTGCACACCTAGGTATGTAAATTGATCAACACAACTAACCGTTTTGCCATTATAAAACCAAATTTCATTATTTCGAACTTTCCCGCCTTTTCGAAAAACCACAATTTTTGTCTTATCAATATTGACAGTTAATTTCCATTTCTCAGAATAACTAGCGAGATTATCCAACAGTTCCTGTAAACCCTCAACCGTCTCCGATAACAACACTAAATCGTCTGCGTATAGCATAAGAAATAAGCTTAATTCTCCAAAGGTATAATAGCTACTACAATTCGAGATAAAAAACGATTCAAAATCATTCACATACATGGAAAAAAGTATCGGAGACAGAATTTCCCCTTGCAATAATCCGATATCATTATCAAAAAAGTCTGATAAGCAGCCTTTGAATTTCACACAAGACCTAACATGATTATATATAGACTTGATGACTTGCAGCAGCTTCCCTCTTACTCCCAACTTCGATAACTTATACCACAAGTTGATCCTATCAACGTAGTCGAACGCCTTTCTAAAATCCACGAAACAACAATATAGACGTTTATTTTCACTAAAAGATTTTGTAATAACTGAATGCAGAGCGAAAACGGCATCAACAGTGCTAAGACCAGGACGAAAACCAAACTGTGCGTCAGTAATAATATCATAAGACTCCGACCATTTTACCAACCTCGTATTCAAAATTGATGTAAACAGTTTGCCTAGACAACTTACCAAACTAATACCTCTAAAATTGTTAGGGTCACTTTTATCTCCTTTCTTATGAACTGGCGTAATAACAGCTATAGACCATTCGGAGGGAAAACATCCAGAATTAAAAATGCCATTAAATAGTACACTCAAAACAGGCAATAGTACATTTTTACCAACTACGAAACATTCATTTAAAATTCCATCAAGTCCATGTGATTTACCCCGTTTCAGGTTACCTATCGCTTTAGCTATCTCATACACCGTAATAGGACAGTCTAATTCATCATAAATTGGAATAGAGTTATCATTGGAATTAAATTCACCTCTATTTTCTGTTACATCTGAATTATTAACATTCTCAGATGACAAAGTCTTAAAATGGTCGTACAAATTATCCATACTCATTTGAGGTCCAGCTGCTTTAGGCGACGAGAATCTCTTATAAAATTGTCTCGGATTATACTTTCTTAGTTGATCAAGCATATCACCTTCATATTTCATGTACATTCTTTTTTTCTTTGCTTCTGCTGCTTTGTACAATCTTTTCTTATTAATTAAATTGTTATGATTCTCTACAGACTTAGAACTATTAAACAAACTCAATGCATTTTTATAATTATTCCATACATGTTTCAAATCGGGGTCAAACCATGGTTTGTCCTCGGATATACCTGTATCATACCTAACTTGTTTATTTACCTGGTCTCGCCCCATTGCTCCCGCACGCTTGTCGTTCCTGTGTGTACTCGGTCGCGAGAGAAAGGGGTCCATTGCTCGAAGCAATACGTTTGAAAATCGCGTAACGCAATCATCCATATCATTTTGGGTAACATCTTCCGATAGTATAACCGACTCGTTAATATCGTTTTGATTCGTTGAGAGTACATCTAAAAAGCTTACCTTGCCTTCGTCATTCCATCGATAAGTAGGTCGCTCGTTACCTGTCGGTTCACACACGTGTGTATCATCATTATCGACCAATGAAAAACGCGTTCGTATTTGCACGTGCAGTGGGGCGTGGTCAGATAACACATTGAAATTGCCAACAATAAACTGTTTAACACAATACAATAAACATGGACTCGCAATCAAATAATCAATAACACTCATTCCATTATGGCCACAATATGTATAGTCATTTGAATACTTATTTAAATCTCTTCCGTTATAGATACGCAAACAACTCGCCTTACATAATTCTATAAGTCGGTTTCCAAAATGATTTACCACTGTGTCGGGGTTAACCCTATCAGTATAATAATCATCAGAGACATATGAAAACAAATCAGAAAGCTGACATTTAACACTGTCGTGAATAATATCATATTTTACATAATCACATACATTACTGGTACGACTGTTAAAATCTCCCAACAACATAATATCACCCTTTCGGGAATATTGACTTATACCATATTCCAATTCAAAAAATAAATCACAGTTATACTGGTTATAGAATTGGGAATTGGAAGGTGGAATATAGACACATGCCAGGTACACATCATTTCCTTGACCAATAAGACTTTTATCAATTTTTAGCCAAACTATAGAGTCACATATAATTTCACAAACTGAAATATATTTAGTTAAATTTGATTTAATCATAATTAACATGCCACCTCCTTGGGAATGTGTAGTACGTTTTCTAGGTATTACATAGGTAGAGTAACCTTCAATATCAACTTGGTAGTCATTTGTTATCCAACATTCTGTCAAAAATACAAGATTATATGTTTTAATAAAATTTTGAAATTGTTTAGATTTTAATTTATTGTCCAATCCACCATTAATGTTCCATGACAGTACATTTAGAGTATTTGAAATACTCTCATTCTCATCACTGTCCTAATTTGTACTGGACTGACGTCCTCGGCCTTTAGGCTTGTCCCGTCCCGTGGGGGTCCCCTTCCCGGCCGCGGCCGCGGAAAGGTCCGGTACTGGTCCATCATACACTTTATCATTTATAAAAAGTTTATCCCTAATAATCACCGCCTTTTTGTTCTCGTTTCTCGCTTTCTTACACACTGGCCATAGCCTCTTCCGCGCATCCTGAACCTCTTTCGGAAACTGGTCGGAAATAAAAATATCTGTCCCTTTTAGTTTCTTTGCATTACGTTTTACAAGCTCCTTTTGTTGGTACATATTAAATTTGGCTACGATGGGCTCCAAAACAAATCACTTTATCCAAGTTAAAAGGGTAGAATATTTAACGATTATCTTCGATTTACCCTACTAGGCCAAGCCCGCAACAACAACAACACCTAAAATTGAGTTCCCTTGGCCCAAGGCTGCTCCAAACCAACTAGGGTTAATATTGTTTACCTGTACTGAAGGATTCTAATGGTGTACCCCTACTGGGTCCTACCCTGTCTTTATTCTACCTACAGCCTGTGTCATAAAATATTGCTAGCTCCATAAATATAACAGTATTTTACAACTTTTACTTGAACAACTTAACTCTAAGATTAGATATCACTTAATGGGTTGCTTTAAATGATAAAGAGAACTTACTTTGAAAGGTTTTTTAATCCACACTAAACTCTAGATCTTTACTCTTGGATTGTGTATCAATTACATGTAATTTAATACAGCAGATGTCATTCAGCAATGTACACCAGACACCTGTGAGCTGTACAAATACTTAAACAAGAGGCCCAATGGGCCTGCATCGCTCACCTGGTATTAATCCCCCACTTGTAAACATAAAAGTGGATTAAAATTTACAGCCTCATGCAGAATATCAGTATTTTATTCATAAGAACCTATTAAAAGATTTAAACATATGACACCTGTGACCTTGAATGCCGAACAAGGACATAAGGTTGAAATACCTTGAAAGTAGGTCAATGTAATTCATTTGAACAAACTTGGAAGTCCTTTATCCCAGCATGCTACAGGCCCAATATCAGTACCCTGGGCCTTTTGGTTATTAAGAAGTTTTTTGAAGATTTTACGACATTTGACCCCTGTAACCTTGAAAGTTGGTCAATGTCATTTATTTGAACAAATTTGGTAGCCCTTCATGATTTTACGACATTTGACCCCTGTCACCTTGAAAGTTGGTCAAGGTCATTCATTTAACAAACTTGATAGTCCTTCATCCCAGCATGCTACAGGCCAAATATCAGTACCCTGGGCCTTTTGGTTATTGAGAATTTGAAGATTTTACGACATTTGACGCCTGTGACCTTGAAAGTTTGTCAAGGTCATTCATTTTAATAAACTTGATAGTTCTTCATCCCAGCATGCTACAGGCCCAATATCAGTACCCTGGGCCTTTTGGTTATTGAGAAGAAGTCGTTTGAAGATTTTAAGACATCTGACCCCAGTGACCTTGAAAGTGGATCAAGGTCATTCATTTGAACAAACTTGGTAGCCCTTCATCCCAGCATGCTACAGGCCCAATATCAGTACTCTGGGCCTTTTGGTTATTGAGAAGAAGTTGTTTGAAGATTTTAATATATTTGACCCCTGTGACCTTGAAAGCCCTTGATTCCAGCATGCTACTGGCCAAATATCATCATCCTAGGCCTTTAGGTTACTGAGAAGAAGTTGTTTAAAGTAAAAAGTTGACGCCAGACAGACGGACAAACAGACGACGGACGCCGCACCATGGCATAAGCTCACTTGCCCTTCTGGCAGGTGAGCTAACACATAGTCCGTGTGATCACGAGTAATACCTCAGCAATTGACCCATTGTAATTATTCCAATTGTACAGCAACAAATTAATGTCTATTACATTTTGTACTTGTAGAATTAGTGCTCTACTGAATGGTTTTGAGTGCTAAAAAGCTAGATATAATACTCGTTATAAGGTAGAGGTATCAGCTGGATGATCAAGCAGTCGAGTTGAACCAGGTACAAGTAACAATCCCACAGCATTGTTTCTGCAAATATTCTGTACTTGTCAACTGGTCTCGACCTTTTAGCTGGCTTCGTAAACAACAAAGCCGGCTTATATGGCGAAACCGATTGGCAAGTACAGAATAACGTTGAAGAAACCTACCCTCATACGGTAATGACTGATACATCTTCCTGATTCAACTCTGCTGCTCAGTCAACCTGAATACTTCCAGGTGTCCAACTGAGGGATAAAGGACCCTCAGATCCACCGAGAACAAAGAAACAGCATTGGCTTAATACCCTGCACCATTAAATTAAAATTATACATGACTTAATTTAAGGTTATTTTAAAACAATTATGACATAATTTATTAATCCCTCTTGTTGGTCTGAATGGAATCCTGTATGTGGTCTTAATGTGGGAGGAAGCCAGAGAACATGCAGAAAAAGCCACAACGTCAGGCAGGCAACCCAATACCTTTGAACCTAGGATGAGGGAATCAAATCCTGGATATCTTGATGAAAAGGGAGAGCACTATCTACTCTGCCATCCCAACACAATATTTTACCTGAGTTATAATGTAGAGGAATCTGTAAGGCACATAACATAATTATAGTACATGTATTCCAAAACCATAACACACTTCTCAAATAACTTTAAAAACAGGATTTCATGTTATGGCTACAACTTAGTGTTGGTGTTAAACCAATACAGCAACCCATTTAACCTTTTACACTGACTGCTGCTCTAGTGTCTAACTCGGCTTCATTCTTCTTATTTTATTCTGTTTATCTACTTTGAATCACTCAGTTTTTTGTCCATTTCTTTTCCTGTGAAATAGAAGCTATCCCATTTTGTGCTTTGTTTGGTCTATTCCTTCTTTTCCTGCTTCACTCTGCCCATTAGATAGAACTCCTTGTTGGGTTTCATATTGGTGAGGTAAGCCATACGATTAGACAGGGCAAAAAGTGCTGCAACCGCTCCAATGTCCCAGGCATCGTCCTTCGTGAGGCCGTGCTTGTATAGATTTTCGAACTTCTCCTCAGACAGGGGGCGACAGTGGCAGACATCCATTGCAAAGTCTATGATAGCATACTGACGAGCATCAATGTCAGCCGTTTTCCAGTTTGCTGCCAGCTGAAAAACAAATCATGAAAAACTTCAAAAAGAGCACTACAGGATGGAACAACATATGTATGTCCCATGCCATGCAGCATCCATTTACCGCTATTCGAAATACATCCAAAAGATATGAATTTATCTTGATTGACTAGAGATTCTTGTAATAAAATATTACTGTAGGGGCCAAAATGCCAGTATAAGGGTTATTCATTATTAAAATGAATTGAGTAAAAAGTACTTGTATACCATACACTAAAGAAGGTCAAATTGTTGAAATGAAAAACATACGGTACTTTAGTTCATTAGCTGCATATACCTGGTAAACTATCAAAACCATTGCGTCCCGTTACACCTATTCTAACACACCATGAACAACAGCATGTTTCAAAAATAAATGAAGGGCCATAATTCTGTACAAAGGTGTGTACAAGATGCACTCTGCCCACCTAAGATGTGTGTATGTATAACAAGCTTAGTGAATGTAGGTTGGTGAGCAAGGACATTGATGCTGCAAACTTTGGCAAGTACAGGTGGAGTAGTAAGTAAATTATGCTCCAGACAAACTTTGACAAGTACAGGTGGAGTAGTAAGTAAATTATGCTCTAGACAAACTTTGGCAAGTACAGGTGGAGTAGTAAGTAAAGTATGCTCCAGACAAACTTTGGCAATACAGGTGGAGTAGTAAGTAAATTATGCTCCAGACAAACTTTGGCAATACAGGTGGGGGAAGAAGTAAATTATGCTCCATACAAACTTTGGCAAGTATAGGGGGAGTAGTAAGTTAATTTTTCTCCAGACAAACTTTGGCAAGCACAGGTGGAGTAGTAAGCAATTTATGCTCCAGACAAACATTGACAAGTACAGGTGGAGAAGTAAGTAAATTATGCTCTAGATAAACTTTAGCAAGTACAGGTAGAGTAGTAAGTAAATTATTCTCCAGACAAACTTTGGCAAGTATAGGTGGAGTAGTAAGTAAATTATGCTCTAGACAAACTTTAGCAAGTACAGGTGGAGTAGTAAGTAAATTATGCTCCAGACAAACTTTGGTAATACAGGCTGAGTAGTAAGTAAATTATGCTCTAGACAAACTTTAGCAAGTACACGTCGAGTAGTAAGTAAATTATTCTCTCGACAAACTTTAGCAAGTACATGTGGAGTAGTAAGTAAACTATGCTCCAGACAAACTTTGACAAGTACGGGTGGAGTAGTAAGTAACTTATGCTCCAGACAAACTTTGACAAGTACGGGTGGAGTAGTAAGTAAAGTATGCTCCAGACAATCTTTGGCAAGTACAGGTGGAGTAGTAAGTAAGTTATGCTCTAGACAAACTTTGGCAAGTACAGGTGGAGTAGTACGTAAAGTATGCTCCAGACAAACTTTGGCAAGTACAGGTGGAGTAGTACGTAAAGTATGCTCCAGACAAACTTTGGTACATACTGTATCACAAATGCACAACAGGTCTCAAGTCCACTTAAAATACATGTAAAATACTGAAACACAAACTTATTCAACCTTTGATGCATGTAAGATTTGTATCAAGTTTCACCATGAAACATCAATTTATAAAGGCAGGAGAGTGACAAGGAAAAGGTAAATGGATATACCATCAAATTTTTATTTGGTGTGGCAATGCCCTTTCAGTAAGGAGTGACATTTATGGGGCATAACCGCAACTGTTATTTAAAGTGTATGAAATAGATAGACTGAGCACCACAGTACTACTGTTACCTTTGTATGACTATCAACCCTTAAGATAGTTCTTTTAAAAAACCATATAGAGACTAATTTATTTGATTATAACTGTTGGGAATGAAGTGGGGGTTATTCTGGCGGATGAGATGACCTGATCTGCTAGTTGTGAGTTCCTGGAGTAGATCCGATGCAGAGCTCCATGGGCTATTATACAGTACAAACAACTGTTGTCTGAGGACGTCGCAACAATGATCATCTCCTTGTCGGCCTTCGTCAAGTTACCTAAAAATAGTTCTGTGTTGTTAAACCATATCAACTTTATATTGGTGACTGTACAAATTATTTTTATTCATTTTTGGCACATCAAGGAAATATTGAAATATGTAAAAACTCTTGACATAAGCAACATAACTTCCTGAGGATGTTACATATAAAGTTAGGCTGCCTGAGTGACCCCCTGTATATAACGACTCCCTGTCTTTTGTGACTGTGGACATAAACAGAAACCAGGATGGCGTACCTCTGTCAGCCATCACAACATCATAGTAGTTTAGGAAGCATCGAAGATCATCAGGCCGATAGGACAGCGCATTGAAGACGTTAGGCATGAATCCTGACTGGAAAGGAAACAGGATGTTTCTGATAGAGATCAAAAGGTCCTTTCTTTCTTAATTAATGTAAATCATAACTTTGATATCAATAATCTATGCTTGGCTCAACATTAAGTGTACAACTAAGTGTGCTACCTTTTCTTCCACCTCAGTCATCCTGTCTCTCACGTCTTGTGGTAGGTCCTCCATTTCTGGCACTGGGAAGCGGCTGTAGTCAGTTGTCCTACCTCCTGTCTCATCACTGTACCTAACACTGGTTGTGTGGACACTTACAGTACGCTGGACGTGCCTGGGCGGACATGACACCTGTAATGATAACAAGTTATTATAACCTTGGCAGAATTACTACAGCTTGTAATCTTGATGAAGGAATTAATCACGTCTACTTGTTTTCATATTTTTGCTTTTAATGCCAGAGGACAGACAACGGACGGACAGATGACGGACGGACTGACGATGGACGGACAACAGATGCCACATTATGGCATATGCTCACATTGATGCTTTGGACCAGATGAGCTAAAAAACATAGTAAAATGATCCCCCATGCCCCACCCTAAATTAGCCAAGATTTTTTTCCAGTAAAAAAGCGTCATTTGATACTTGAGTTGCGTATGCATATTGATGTGTTTTAACATGTAATACGCGAGTGAAAACACCTTACCATAACTTTTTTCCAGGATATATTCACCACTAATACAGTAGAATCAATATAGACCTATGACAACTAAAACAACACTTTTAAACAGTACCTGCAGGAACAGACGAGCCCTTTACAGGCCACACTCTATATACTAGAATTGATCAATTTGGTTATATGTGACATACAGATACCTAATTATGAACTTTGCTCTACCAATCAAGCGAAAGGGACTTCACTTCGAGAACGACATCACACAATTAAACTGTCGCACAACATTTTGGATGTCCACTGTTTCTTTTTGCAAGTCTCCCTAGGAACTCTTGTTAGTCCAATATAGGTCAGGAATGATGNTTGTCAAGGTTATAACATTACAGTGACAGGGTGGGATGTCTCACTACAGTGTACAGGTTATGACATTACAGTGACAGGGTGGAATGTCTCGCTACAGTGTACAGGTTATGACATTACAGTGACTGGGTGGAATGTCTCGCTACAGTGTACAGGTTATGACATTACAGTGACAGGGTGGAATGTCTCGCTACAGTGTACAGGTTATGACATTACAGTGAC
>NW_018405538.1:148589-148837 GCF_002113885.1 Mizuhopecten yessoensis
CTCTTGTTAGTCCAATATAGGTCAGGAATGATGTGAGTGTTTGGGTGGAATGTCTCCCTAGGAACTCTTGTTAGTCCAATATAGGTCAGGAATGATGTGAGTGTTTGGGTGGAATGTCTCCCTAGGAACTCTTGTTAGTCCAATATAGGTCAGGAATGATGCGAGTGTTTGGGTGGAATGTCTCCCTAGAAACTCTCGTTAGTCCAATATAGGTCAGGAATGATGTGAGTGTTTGGGTGGAATGTCTC
>NW_018405538.1:150251-151468 GCF_002113885.1 Mizuhopecten yessoensis
CTACAGTGTACAGGTTATGACATTACAGTGACTGGGTGGAATGTCTCGCTACAGTGTACAGGTTATGACATTACAGTGACAGGGTGGAATGTCTCGCTACAGTGTACAGGTTATGACATTACAGTGACTGGGTGGAATGTCTCGCTACAGTGTACAGGTTATGACATTACAGTGACAGGGTGGAATGTCTCGCTACAGTGTACAGGTTATGACATTACAGTGACTGGGTGGAATGTCTCGCTACAGTGTACAGGTTATGACATTACAGTGACAGGGTGGAATGTCTCGCTACAGTGTACAGGTTATGACATTACAGTGACTGGGTGGAATGTCTCGCTACAGTGTACAGGTTATGACATTACAGTGACAGGGTGGAATGTCTCGCTACAGTGTACAGGTTATGACATTACAGTGACTGGGTGGAATATCATGTTATGGTGTCCAGGGTTATGATATTACAGTGACAGGGTGGAATGTCTCGCTACAGTGTCCTGGTTATGACATTTCAGTGACTGGCCAGAATATCATGCTATGGTGTCCAGGGTTATAACATTACAGTGACAGGGTAGAATGTCATGCTATGGTGTCCAGGGTTATGACATAACAGTGACTGGGTGGAATGTCACACTATGGTGTCTGGGGTTATGACATTACAGTGACTGGTAGGAATGTCATGCTATGGTGTCCAGGTTATGACAGAAAAGTGACAGGGTGGAATGTCATGCTATGGTGTAAAGGTTATGACATTATAGTAACAGGGTGGAATGTCATACTATGGTGTCCATGTTATGACATTACAGTGACTTGGTGGAATGCTATGTTAGGGTGTCCAGGTTATGACATTACATTGACAGGGTGGAATGTCATGCTATGGTGTAAAGGTTATGACATTACAGTGACAGGGTGGAATGTCATGCTATGGTGTCCAGGTTATATCAACGTCATGCCGTGGTGTCCAGGTTATGACATTACAGTGACTTAGTGGAATGCTATCTTAGGGTGTCCAGGTTATGACATTTCATTGACAGGGTGGAATGTCATGCTATGGTGTCCATGTTATAACAATGTCATGCTATGGTGTCCAGGTTATAACAATGCCATGCTGTGGTGTCCAGGTTATAACAATGCCATGCTGTGGTGTCCAGGTTATAACAATGTCATGCTGTGGTGTCCAGGTTATAACAATGTCATGCTGTGGTGTCCAGGTTATAACAATG
>NW_018405538.1:154201-157439 GCF_002113885.1 Mizuhopecten yessoensis
AATTGACTAAAATTTCAAAAATCTTCTTCTCAAGACCCAGATATGGTAGAATCAAATACTCTTCATAGATGGAAGGGTCTTAAGGTGCTTTACCAAAATTGTGAATTTCATTACCCTGGGGTCTCACGTTTCCCCCTGGGGAGGGGGTAAACTTATCTTTTATTTTCGTAGATTTTGGCGTTTTAGGTGGCGTGATATCTACCATTACTGTATCATTATCTTGGTTTAGCGTGACTGAATCGGGTGCCGCAATTACCTCCCTGTCATAATCGTTACCTCTAGTGGTTTTTTTACCGGACTTTTTATCATTTCTTTTTAAACTGTTCTTAGATAACTGTTTTAAACTAACGGTTCTTTCCTTTTCTACAATTTCGTCCCCCATTTTCATTCTAGCGGCCATGATGTGATAACAAGTTCCCGTAGACGGACATCGACAAGTTTCCTTTGGATATAAAGTGACTGCATATTTAGTGCCATTGTTCCCACATATGATGAAAGCTTTTTGATCTTCAACAAAAGTTATGCCATTATTTTCCAAAACTAATTTAGCTAAGCATACTTGGGACAGATTTTTGTTTGATGGTTGACACTTTTTTTCGAAAGAGTCTGGTGTATCTGCTACTTCAATAGTATCAGTTGATTGTTGTTGATTTTCGGTTTGGGGATCGTCAGATATATCTACCTGTTTAGATTCCCTAGATTGAACTGCGTTAGTTTCTTGAATTGATTCACTGACTTGGTTTGTTTCTGTGTTTTCATTGGAAGTAGGTCGCGAGGATTTCATAAAAGACTCGTTTTTTACATTACCTTTTACAAAGTCTAAGATTTCGTCGGGGTTTGGAAGTTTTTTGGGGATGACTATTTCATCTTTTGGAATCTTAACATATGAAAATTTGTCAAGAAGTTTGTATTGACCTATTCCGGCCATTCCGGTCTGTATGTTGTAAAAAAATACCTATATTGTAGCAACTGTAAACTTAAAGTTAAAACATCTACTGGGAGTTCTTTACCTTTCACGTGAGTTTTCAACAGCTCAACAGGGTAATTTATATTTGGATCATAATATAACTATTTTATAATTAGTATACAATTGCCTTTTTAGTAAACAGTCATCGACCACTAGCAGNAAATGAGAGAAAAATACTCTTTCATTCCCAAGGGAAATTTCTACACTCTGGATTTTCAAATTTGAGTTTTACCCTTTGGTGGAATGTCCCTATCCTACGCCCCTGGACATTTTCCCTATTGGGCCTGCCCCCTCCACACCCTGTATGTTTATACAAAACTGAAAACCCTTTGGCCAAGGATATTCCAGAATAAATTTGGTTAAAAACCACTTTGTGGTTAAAGACTACTAGCGGGCCAGGTGAGCTAAAAACATGATATATACAGGGGAAATCCAGGAAGTTCAGAGCAGTTGGCCATTTCAGCAATTTTTAGTCAATATCAAAATAAAAAAGTATTTTTTATATAATATTCTATAAAAATTGGAAGAAAATTAAAACGTGGAGGGGTCAATTTCATTTTTGAGGTGTCAATGGCCCGGCCCAATGGCCCCTTCCATGATGATCCTTGCATATATTTAAAATAGGGGTTATTTTTATATCACTGATAATTGACAATATTTCAGACTCCTATGCTCACTCAGTATCTAAAATGAAATCTACACGAACAAGGCCTAACAACAATTTTTAATGTTCAGGGACAACCGAAGTACATTACCTAAGTATAACTTGGTAACCGTGGATGACAGCAGAAATTCTCGAAGAGATAAGAACTAGGGATACATTTTTGCACACATTTAGAAAATTTGGCCAAACCTCAGACTATAAACATTACTGCAAACATAGAAATCATGTGCAGAGAATGGTTAGAAAAGCAAAAAATCAATATTTTGACCACAAGATTGAGGAAAACAAAAATGATTCAAAAAACTTATGGAAACATTTCAAAAATTTGGGTTATGAAACTAAAAGAAAAACGAATATGAATGTAGTTTTGAACATTGAAGGTGAAAATTGTCATGAAAACTTAACTATTGCCAATCATTTTAACAATTTTTTTACAACCATTGCTTCCAAACTTGTTGAAGGCCTTCCTCCATGTAAAGGCTTATTCAAANGAATCTGTGTTTTCTGTGCATAGCAAACACTCTCGCAAATGAACTTGTGCAGTAATTTAATAAGTGGAGCATGCACTAAAACATTTATCTTTAGCACAAGCGATCAGCAACCATAACATGATAAAATGTTAATTAACGTTAGAAACTATATATTTACGTATGTCAAAGCCCTGATTTTTGACACTGATGATCTTAAAATTCTGTTCATAGCGTCAGCTGTTGCAGCTAATCACAAATCGGAAGTCTCAATATTCGGCCTTCACCCAGAAGAGTTCTGACGTAGATTACGTAATGCTAAATGTCAACTCGCCGGATGAGAATATGGGTGAGGACAAAACCCGGAATGCACTCAGGCGTGGAGATTATTTTGTTGATTTATTGTATATATTAGGCTGTATCTCCCTCAATACGTCTTGGATTTTTATTCGGAGACCAGTCTAGGAAAGATAATTTTATACCCGTCACAATGATATAAGTTATGCGTATCATTATTTAATATTGGAAGTGAAAGTGGTGGCCGGAATGAACCACTATGAAATAAAAATGGCAATATTTTCAACTGTTTTCGTTCTAATAAATACTCATATCTCAAAAAGTACTGAACCGATTTTTGTTCGGAGACCACTCTGGTCAAGGGAATTTTGCACTTGTTAATATGATACCAACTGTTTAAACACATCTGTCATATTAATCGCAAAAGTGGTGGCCGGAATGAATCGAAATCGTTTGAAAAATGACGAAAAAAGTATAACTTTCTCGTAACTTTCTGTCTTTTTTTACCCATTACTCGTTAATCGCAGAACCGATTTTTGTTCGGTGACCACTCTAAGCAAGATAATTTTATAATCTTTAAGCTGATATAACTTTTATTAATATACATTACAAACTCGATGCAAAAGTGGTGGCCGGAATGAACTACTATGAAATCTGCGGACGCCATTTTAAGACGATCCACGCTATCACATTTGCTAAAACAACACGCCACCGGTGAATAGCGACCGGTGTATAGACTTCATGTAATGGTTAATTCACACCTTTAGCTTCTAGTGGTCGATGACTGTTTACTAAAAAGGCAATTGTATACTAATTATACAATAATTATATTATGAAAATAAA
>NW_018405538.1:158609-170865 GCF_002113885.1 Mizuhopecten yessoensis
AACCCAACCCAACCCAACCCACCCCGTCCCTCCTCTTTCTTAGACAAATTACAGAGTGAAATTCCTCTACAGGAAATAATCCGTTTATTCAGGTTTTAATTTGGCTTTCTATCATTTTCGTTATAATTTCAATTCAATTCAATAATTTTATTGCTCATTTATAGTTACAGAGTAACTTGTACACAGAAACTGCAAAAGAGAACAATATATAAATTTACAAAGCAACAAGGCCCACACTATTAATTGTTCATAATAGATATATGTACCAGGTGAATGATGCAGCTGTGGGCCTTTTTATTCTTTTCTTGCAATTAATTTGCATGAAATCTTGCTGAATGATAATCTGGAATTTGATACCGAATACTTTGAAAATCTATTTTAAAATAAAAAAGAATAATTTCTGCTAAATTATAATGCTTGATCTTGATGACAAAACATGATACAGATAAAACCAACCATTCATTACTTTCAGTACTTTGGTTTTTTAACTAGAACGAAACCCGGGATTTTATTCGTTTCGTATCGATGCCTGACACAGGTCAGGTAGGTAAGTTATAATGACTGGGTAACCACTGAGGTGAGGTACATGTCATATAGTTCATACTGGACCGGTAGGTTAGGTATAAAGAATGGGTAACTACTGAGGTGAGGTACATGTCATATAGGTCATACTGGACAGGTAGGATAGGTATAATGAATGGGTAACCACTGAGGTGAGGTACATGTAATATAGATCATCCTGGACCGGTAGGTTAGGTATAAATAATGGGTAACCACTGAGGTAAGGTACATGATATATAGGTCATACTGGACAGGAAGGATAGGTACAAATAATGGGTAACCACCGAGGTGAGGTACATGATATATAGGTCATACTGGACAGGAAGGTTAGGTACAAATAATGGGTAACCACCGAGGTGAGGTACATGTCATATAGGTAATACTGGACATGTAGGTTAGGTATAAAGACTGGGTAACCACCGAGGTGAGGTAAATGTTATATAGGTCATACTGGACAGGTAGGTTAGGGATAAAGATTGGGTAACCACTGAGGGGAGGGACATGTCATATAGGTCATACTTGACATGTAGGTAAGTTATAAAGAATGGGTAACCACTGAGGCGAGGTACATGTAATATAGGTCATACTGGACAGGGATGTAAGGTATAAAGAATGGGTAACCACCGAGGTGAGGTACATGATATATAGGTCATACTGGACATGTAGGTTAGGTATAAAGACTGGGTAACCACCGAGGTGAGGTACATGTTATATAGGTCATACTGGACAGGTAGGTTAGGTATAAATAATGGGTAACCACCGAGGTGAGGTACATGTCATATAGGTCATACTGGACAGGTATATAAGGTATAAAGATTGGGTAACCACCGAGGCGAGGTACATGTCATATAGGTCATACTTGACATGTAGGTAAGTTATAAAGAATGGGTAACCACTGAGGTGAGGTACATGTAATATAGGTCATACTGGACAGGTAGATTAGGTATAAAGAATGAGTAAGCACTGAGGTGCGGTGCATGTAGTATAGGTCATACTGGACAAGTAAGTTTGGTATAAAGATTGGGTAACCACCGAGGTGAGGTACATGATATATAGGTCATACTGGACAGGAAGGTTAGGTACAAATAATGGGTAACCACCGAGGTGAGGTACATGTCATATAGGTCATACTTGACATGTAGGTAAGTTATAAAGAATGGGTAACCACTGAGGTGAGGTACATGTCATATAGGTCATACTTGACATGTAGGTAAGTTATAAAGAATGGGTAACCACTGAGGTGAGGTAATGTAATATAGGTCATACTGGACAGGTAGATTAGGTATAAAGAATGAGTAAGAACTGAGGTGCGGTGCATGTAGTATAGGTCATACTGGACAAGTAAGTTTGGTATAAAGATTGGGTAACCACCGAGGTGAGGTACATGATATATAGGTCATACTGGACATGTAGGTTAGGTATAAATAATGGGTAACCACCGAAGCGAGGAACATGATATATAGGTCATACTGGACAGGTATGTAAGGTATAAAGATTGGGTAACCACCGAGGCGAGGTACATGTCATATAGGTCATACTGGACAGGAAGGTTAGGTATAAATAATGGGTAACCACTGAGGTGAGGTACATGATATATAGGTCATACTGGACAGGAAGGGTAGGTATAAATAATGGGTAACCACCGAGGTGAGGTACATGATATATAGGTCATACTGGACAGGAAGGGTAGGTATAAATAATGGGTAACCACCGAGGTGAGGTACATGTCATATAGGTCATACTTGACATGTAGGTAAGTTATAAAGAATGGGTAACCACTGAGGTGAGGTACATGTCATATAGGTCATACTGGACATGTAGGTTAGGTATAAATAATGGGTAACCACCGAGGAGAGGTACATGATATATAGGTCATACTGGACAGGTAGGTTAGGTATAACGATTGGGTAACCACTGAGGTGAGGTACATGGCATATAGGTCATACTTGACATGTAGGTAAGTTATAAAGAATGGGTAACCACTGAGGTGAGGTACATGTAATATAGATCATACTGGACCGGTAGGTTAGGTATAAATAATGGGTAACCACTGAGGTGAGGTACATGATATATAGGTCATACTGGACAGGTATGTAAGGTATAAAGAATGGGTAACCACCGAGGGGAGGTACATGTAATATAGTTTCATACTGGACAGGTATGTAAGGTATAAAGATTGGGTAACCACCGAGGCGAGTTACATGTCATATAGGTCATACTTGACATGTAGGTATGTTATAAAGAATGGGTAACCACTGAGGTGAGGTACATGTCATATAGCTCATACTTGACATGTAGGTAAGTTATAAAGAATGGGTAACCACTGAGGTGAGGTAATGTAATATAGGTCATACTGGACAGGTAGATTAGGTATAAAGAATGAGTAAGAACTGAGGTGCGGTGCATGTAGTATAGGTCATACTGGACAAGTAAGTTTGGTATAAAGATTGGGTAACCACCGAGGTGAGGTACATGTCATATAGGTCATACTTGACATGTAGGTAAGTTATAAAGAATGGGTAACCACTGAGGTGAGGTACATGTAATATAGGTCATACTGGACAGGTATGTAAGGTATAAAGAATGGGTAACCACCGAGGTGAGGTACATGTAATATAGTTTCATACTGGACAGGTATGTAAGGTATAAAGAATGGGTAACCACCGAGGTGAGGTACATTTAATATAGTTTCATACTGGACAGGTATGTAAGGTATAAAGAATGGGTAACCCCCGAGGTGAGGTACATGTAATATAGTTTCATACTGGACAGGTATGTAAGGTATAAAGAATGGGTAACCACCGAGGTGAGGTACCTGATATATAGGTCATACTGGACAGGTAGGTTAGGTATAATGAATGGGTAACCACTGAGGTGAGGTACATGTAATATAGGTCATACTGGACAGGTAGATTAGGTATAAAGAATGAGTAAGCACTGAGGTGCGGTGCATGTAGTATAGGTCATACTGGACAAGTAAGTTTGGTATAAAGATTGGGTAACCACCGAGGTGAGGTACATGATATATAGGTCATACTGGCCAATTAGTTTGGTATAAAGACTGGGTTACGAAGCAGGTGAGGTACATGTAACATGAGACAGATTGGTAAATTGTTTATTTTTCAGATATACAATTTTTACAAAATCGTCGTCTAAAATGGGAAGACAATCAACCAGGATTCAGACAGGATGTCTTGCATGATGGTTTTTACATTTGTGATTGTTGGATATGAAGTTAGACAGTGTCAGCATGGCCCCGAGAGACATAAATCCACAAAGAAAATTAGTGGGTATTGGTTGTGTAGTAATTGATACCTCTGAAAGAGATGAATATTAAATGTTTATAAATGTTTACCGGTATGTTTTATAAGCAGTGTTTTTTCCCTGTAGTATAAGTGCGGGTAAAATTCAAGGAAGGCTTTCTATAATATTTTTTAAAAAGTTAGAATTAATCAAGTTAGTCCTGCTGGTAATTCTCACATATATTGTCATATTTTTATACATCTGTATATCATAATGGTTTGACAATACCTGTGCACAATATTATGTCTAAGATTATTGTCAAAAAAATATGTCTTTAACTGTATGATGTTTCACAGGATTGATGTCATTAAACTATGTGCATGTCATATCCCTAAGGTCACAGTCATGGAGTATCAATATTTTAAGACTTAATGTCTAAGGCTTTCAATTTAACTTGATGAACTAGATTTATATTATACTCATTATTTTTATTGTCCATAACCCACTGTAATATCTTCAAGCTCACGGCTAAAGAGCATTGACATCTTCAAATTATGTCTGATCCTTAATTTTGAACCCTTTGCTTGGATCTTCATTATACCTCAGCAGAATGTTGAATGTAACCCAAGGTTTGGTTCCAATCTGCACCCAGGGTTTGTTCCTTCATTCATTTTTGATATTCATTCTACTATGGCTGCTATTGCTCCATATCGTCTTGCATTTGACATTGGAAATTCTGTACATGGTCAGTAATGTACCTTCTGTGCGTATGTCCTCATTCTTATGTGGTATTGTTATGGGTTATGAAAAGTTCATCATAACTTTTTAACCCTGTCATATTGAACAGCTACATTTTGTACATGATGCATACCTGTGTTCTGGGCACATGTTTACCAATGCCTTATTCACCCATTGTATGACTGAAGGATGTATATTAGTATAGCGTTTTCTTTTGTTTGCACACAACCTACTTTCTCAGAATTATAAGATACTAGAAGAAAACATTTTGACTGAAGGTGATAATTTTAAGATTTGAGTGGACGGGCGAATAATTCTATACACATGATGGTGCTCTTGTTTCATGTTATGATTAGTCTGATAGGTGATATTTATTCTATAAACATGTTTTGTCAGATTACAAATGCTGATGACCACTCATATGACAACGGGAAAAGAAGATGTGTCCAGGTAACAAAACAACAGGACTGACCAGCAGTCATACGACTGTGCAAAGTCGTTAAGTTTCTGGACACGGGATATAAGGTATAATCTATTAGCCAAATGCCAATACAACAATAGTCACAATCTTATAATTATAAAATCGTTTCATTGCTGAGATGTTGGCAGGTATGCATATATATAATTTATTGAACCCACAAACATATATGCATAACAGATAAGTTTATACTATAGTAAATCCCTTTTTTGAGATTTTTTAAGAAAACTCATGTAAAGCAGTAGAAGTTATTTGTATGGAAAGTGATTGATAAATAAACCTGAAATTGGACAGTCAATGTTGTTAATTTTCTTGAAAACCATATGTATTTCCGTTCTGTAGAAATACTGTCAGTATTCATTCAATCAATAGATTGATAGACAGACGTCTTCCTGGAAGAAGAGGATTTTATCAAAGAAACTCCGCGACAGCTTTTCCCAAGATACAGCGAGAGAGTACAGGGTTTATATCTCTTATCCTGACCAAGATGCCCATCAATATCACATTGAGGGAGAGGTAATACAATTTATTTTATCATTTACTTAATGGCTTCCTACTTCAAATGTAGCAGGAATCGGACAGAATTGATCACTATATACTGTCAGGTAGTTCAGTTGTTTTCGGGAAGTATTCAGATGACCAAGATTTGATTCCTGGTTGGACCAGTTGCATTTATGCTTGTTCTTTCACATTGGTGCACAACAGAATCCAATGGGTAGTGGTGTTGAGTCTTGTGTGTGACTTGGTTAATTGGTATCAGGTATAATAGCTCAGTCAGAAAAGCATTCGGCTAGTGTCTGGAGGGGCTGGGTGTTGCATTTTTCCAGTTCTTTCACACAAGTTTGTTAAGTATAATTACAGGTTCATTGAGACAATTAAAGGTGGGTGCAATTGACATATACTATGATATATAATTTATATATAATTTAGAATCTGCTAGTATATTCTCCGTGAAAATATAAGTTCAGAACTTTGACATTTAATTCCTGTAAATTTTGTCTTTTTAATGGAGGCTATAAATGGGACTTATAGGATTAAGTATAGCTTCATTAACATTGAGTGCCAAGGACAAGGGAAGCAAAAGAGCATGCTACAAATGATATTTGGAACAAATTGAAACAATGTACCATACAGTATGATTCCTTAGCTATAAGTACCACATGAAATTATGATAAAGACAATTCTTACATCACTGATTTGAATGATTGTGCTGTATCTGAATGATAATTGCTTATGGGAGGAAGTATAAGTTCCAAATTCTCATTAATATGATGAATTGTTGTATGATTTAATTTATTACAATAATGTAGTGCTTAAATCTTATGTGAAGAGCAGGATATTTGTTTTCAGAAGTCAAGTATAATGTAACTTAATAAAGAATGTGAAATTTAGTAAGTTTTTAGGTTTCTAGACCAATACAGTTTCATAACTTCTGTTAACAGTTAGCAGGTTTCTGTCAGTCATGCAGTTGATAGACAGATCATTGAAACAATTGGAGAATTGGCGGATGAAGGATGCAGGAGAATTCCAGATTTAAAAAGACATCTGGAAGTCTATGTGAACAAAACCTTGCTGCCAGAAATAGGAGTAGACCAGATTGTATCAAGCAACAGAAGATTTTCCCCCACTAACAAGGACATACAAAATTATTTGTATCAGGCAGTTGCAGGTGCAAGGTAATTTTGAAGTAATTGCATTGTATTAAGCTAAAAGTGAGTCAAGCAGAGTGTTACCGCGTACTTAAATCTTTTCAATGTATTACTCGAAATTTCGGAAACACAATTTTTCGACTTAAGTCTGGATTACACGCAAACCTTTTTGAACTTTTAACAATATGAAGTTTGGCTAGTAATAAGGATCTATTGACTTTTTATCCATGTTGTATATATATATTTCCCGTTTCATTGCTGTAATATTTTCATTGTTTTGTTTGCTTACATAGGTTTTCTGCTGATGACCAAGAAAATCTTTTGAGGCTTGTTGAGGCATGGAAACAGGACATACCAGATGACAATTTCTTCTTCCGCCCAGCGTATGTATAGTTTAAAGAAGAACATAACTGGCATGAAATGATTTAAAGAACATATTAATGGTTCAATTAAATCTATTCGACTCAGTTTTGTCCCTATCAGAGCATTAACAGTTGGAATTGCAAAATTAACTGTCCTGATTTACTGCTGTTAAGTTTTTTAGAGACAGAATTAAATAAATGATTTTACAAGAGTCATCATTGTAAAGCAGAGGAAAGAGATCTTTATTTCTCTTGATTCCTAATGCTAAAAAAAAAAATGGAACTCATTATGTTATACTGATGCATGTGTATAATCTAAAATTTATGTTTCTTCATTATGATAAAGCATGTGAAATGGGTCCTGTAATTCAGTTATTATACACCAAAAAACAGCTAACTACAAACATATACTGTAGTCATCAGAAATAGTAGAACAATATCGTAGTTTTTTTACACATTCTTATACATGTATAGTCCATCACCAAAGTTGATATATCATACGAGACAATAACTAGGGGAAGAACCAATATCCAATTTGTGTCGTTGAATGTTTACATTTATCTCCGTTCTTATTAGATATGAGGGAATAGATTAAAATGATTAAATCAGTGATAGTTAAATACCTAATTCAGCCCAAGTGAGAGTTCACAGCCAATTTCATTCAAAGTACATTTCTAGTCCATCAACATCACAATGTGGGCTGCTCAAACCATGATATATCCATAAAACACAACAATCTGTGCAAGCTGATAATATAGATATGTATTAATTCTGATTATTTACTATATAAAATTCTTCTGAATTTGTAATGAAGAGCATATAGCTTACTATTCTGTTTTTTGTTGTTGTTGATTTAGATCAGACCCAGATGATTGCAGTGGACCCAAAAGCCTATTGTTTCTTTATCAATCTGCATTTCAAAAAAGGATGCTTCTACGATATGGACAGGAGATTACATTATTAGATAGTACATACAACACAACAAAGTATGATCTTCCTCTGTTCTTTGTGTGTGTATGCACCAATGTTGGCTATACCGTTGTAGGATCATTTGTGGTTGGTAAAGAAACAAAAGCCAACATCAGTGAGGCATTACGGATTTTGAAGTCTTGGAACCATGGATGGAAGCCTCAGTTTTTCATGTGTGATTGTGACCAAAGGGAAATTTCTGCCTTAGAAAGTGTTTTTGAAGGTACCTGTTAAGGCTGTTTTTTTGTTTGTTTAGCATTTAGTACATTAGTATTGTGAAGAATTAGATAACTAAAATCCTGCATGATGATTGTTTGCAAGGTTGGTGTGATTCTGTCGGTGTATAACCCAGTTATTCAGTAGCTCATCCTCTGACAAAGAACAGTATTGTAGCACTTAGCTGAAAAAAGGGGCAAGCACCATGTATGGTATATGGATCATCACTAAGTTTCGCTAGGGATTGGTGCTTATGGCCAGTCAAATTAGGGTCTTATATAATGTAGTAAAAAATTGTATTTTCTTTCAATACCACACTTCATGTGCTACCATATACTTCATTGATGTTATCAATTATTAGATAACAAATCATAACTAGTTATTGAAACTAGTTATGATTTGTTCATGTTGAGACTTCACTTCATGTGCTACCATATACTTCATTGATGTTATCAATTATTAGTTAACAAATCATAACTAGTTATTGAAACGAGTTATGATTTGTTCATGTTGAGACTATAAATAGAAGAAATGTGGTGTCAAATGTCTCGCTGCCATAATTAATTCAACTCAAGATAACATTAACCAAATTTATTTACAAGGCAATTCGTATGTAAGCTGTGTAAGTGTAAACAAACAGCATACTTACATTATGCTCCTCCCTGACGTTAAAAACTATTATTAAAATAATATAACCAACTAATTTTGATTCTTTCATGTAAAGGCTGAAAGATCTTTAGAGAGCTCAAGTCAAATTCCAGTTCAATGTTTATTGTTTCTCAACTTTGAGCTCATTATATCTAGTTCCATGTTTCTTAAGTTTAATCTATCTAACTGTGTTTTCTCTGAGTGTTAACTCTAGATCTCGGACTCTCCACTCCTTGACTGTGTTTCTCGGACTCCTCTATCTAAGTGTGTTCTCTTTCTAACTCGATATCTAAGTCTTCTTTCTAGCTATTATCTCTCTAATAAACTGCAAATCAACTATAACTAACGTTTCTATTGGTCAACTATTTTATAGGTGTGGGACTTATCCTCATGAGATGGACAGCCATCAGATCGTCAAATGTCCACTTGCCCATGAAGGTTCCCAGGCTTCAGTCTGTACCAGCAATTATGTCTAATGATACAAATCTCCCTTGCTCTTATTACTTACTCTAAAGTTCGCATCCTCTCCTTTCATCATCAACACCACCATCCCTACGTTCTCTCACAATAACACCTTGTCCTCAACAGTCTGTCTTTCATTCTTTCACTTTTATCTGACATCAATTCAATTGCTTTCTCTTACATCAATTCCATCAATTTCTCCAATGTTTCATATTTCAATTATACAACAGATTAATTAGATAACAGAGCATTCTTTCATAGTGCTCCAAAAGCTAAATAGGAAACATTTATATATAATCTTAAAAAAGTGTTCCATTTTGGGTATTGTCACATTGTTGTATTCCTGTAAGTGTACACATTTTAGCGGTAGTTGTATTTTAGCACTTTTCGCACTATTATTATTGCACCAATTTAATAAAGTGTGAATCGGGATACTTATATATTGTTCTCTATTGCATTTTTTGGTGGTGCACCAATTTATCAATGCGCTTATCTATTAAGGTTTGATACTATACTAAAATTTGAGTGTGTGAAAATAAACACGCTAACAGTATAGCTTTAACTGTATGGATATGCGCTTGAGCTCCATGTTCATGTTTCAAATTTTGCTAGGATTATTACATCTTTAGAGGTTACTCGTAGTGAACGTTTATATTAACAAATTGTAAAGCACATATTAAAAGGCTGAGTGGTCTAGAGTGAGTCAACACTTGAGAATGGGCAGAGCCTTGGAAATTGTACCAGGCTACCTCCCCATTCCTTAAATAAAGGGAGTTACAGTATGGTATCTGCTTACAATAATTTGACCATTTCATCACTTTATGTGCATCATAACTTAAAGTTTTTCAATTTACTGTGATTTATCATGTTCAAGATTTTAAGACCCCTGACAAACTTTAAAAAAAGGTTTTATAAGGCCAAGTAAAGGTTGCTTTTGCTGACCTGATGACTATAGATTGTTGATTTTTTACCTCTGATTCACATAGCAGGTTTCAAAAAGTAATTCTCATGACTTTATTGTTCTTTTGTGGTTTACCTGTATGTTTGTGCTCCCTTGGTAACCTGTACTACTGGAATGTCCTCCAGTACTTGTGTATCCTTATAGCTTTTGCCCCCTTGTTAAATCAGAACCTGTTGGCTTGTGCGCCCAGGTTTCTTGTTACGGTCATGTAAAGAATTAAGTTAAATTTAACATTTGTGTAAAGCTCAGGGTACAGTAAAACCTTGAGGGAATCACTGCACATCACCATAGTAACATGTCCATGTGGTTGTGACAACACGAGTTAAACTCACTTTCAAGTAATTACCTGCACAGAGACGATAGTTAACCAAAGTAATATAAAGAAGTAATATGTATATAACAGGTTTTTTATTCAATATATTGAACTTTTCTCTTTGATTGTTTGGAAATAATAAAGTTGACCTATTATTGTGGTAATATTTCATTTTGTGTTGTGTATAAATATACATATATGTTTTAAAAAATGTTTTTTTCATGGTGCTAATTTATTGAGTAGTGTGTATTGAATCAAGCGTGGAAGTGATTAATGAAGTATAATTCATTTAAAAATGAAAAGTGGAGAAGTCAATGATATCAACTGTAGTGTTAAATGTCTAATGTATGGAATGTATCTGGTATGCTATTGGCAGTACATATCAGCTTGTAATTGATTATAAGATGCATAATTTCAAATGTAAATAATGTTAGAGAGAGTTGATGAAACAGTATTCATTTATATATTGTACCTGTGATTTGTGACACTCTGTAAGTCTATCATTAGAGGTAGGCTTGACTCTAAATAGAAATGTACTATGTAATTTCATATCACTGAATACTTCTCTAAATTTTGAATAGCAATATGACACGAATATTGTAATATCACAACTTAATTCATAATCTTATCGTTAATATTTCCTGTATAATCATGAGATGAAAGTAAATGCATCTACCTTCTAAATTTTGTTTGTTATATTTATACCTGACCTACCAGTCCTGTATGACCAATATCAGATCTACCTCAACTCAATAGTTACACAATCTTTACTCCTAACCTACCTGTCCATCATGACTTATATGACATGTACCTCACCTCGGTGGTTACCCAATCTTTATACCTAACCTACCTGTCCAGTATGACTTATATGACATGTACCTCACCTCGGTGGTTACCCATTCATTATACCTAACCTACATGTCCAGTATGACCTATATATCATGTACCTCACCTCAGTGGTTACCCAATCTTTATACCTAACTTACCTGTCCATTATGACCTATATTACATGTACCTCACCTCGGTGGTTACCCAATCTTTATACCTAACCTACCGGTTCAGTATGTCCTATATAACATGTACCTCACCTCGGTGGTTACCCAATCTTTATACCCAACCTAAATGTCCATTATGACCTATATTACATGTACCTCACCTCAGTGGTTACCCAGTCATTATAACTTACCTACCTGTCCAGTATTTCCTATATATCATGTACCTCACATCGGTGGTTACCCAATCTTTAAACCTAAAATACCTGTCCAGTATTATCTATATTACATGAACCTCACCTCGATGGTTACCCAATATTTATACCTAACATACCTGTCCAGTATGACCTATATAGCATGTACCTCACTTCGGTGGTTACCCAATCTTTAGACCTAACCTACCTGTCCAGTATGACCTATATTACATGTACCTCATCTCAGTGGTTACCCATTCTCTATACCTAACCTACCTGTCCAGTATGACCTATATTACATGTACCTCATCTCAGTGGTTACCCATTCTCTATACCTAACCTACCTGTACAGTATGACCTATATTACATGCATCCCACCTCAGTGGTTACCCAATCATTATGACTTACCTACCTGTCCAGTATGACCTATATATCATATACCTCACCTCGGTGGTTACCCAATCTTTATA
>NW_018405538.1:171475-182007 GCF_002113885.1 Mizuhopecten yessoensis
CAGCATCATTAACATCTGACATTAACTACAACAACATGTAATCCGTAACGATACAAATGTCAATAATACATAAATAGACATTTATATAAATTATATTGATGTGCATGTTTACGTCACTCGTGCCTTATTTGCCTCAAAAATGTATCTAGCAAGTTTACGAATAACGCTGATATTATCAGCACTTAGTAACTGTACAAGTTTAAACATTGAAGGATTTCGCCAGTAATATGGTTTTATGTATTTTACTCTCAGAATATGAAAATTGTTACATATTAAAATAAAATGATATTCGTCTTCAATATCTGAAATGCAGCTCATACAGTGTCTTTGTTCTCTCGTTATGTTATTGTATCTACCAGTCTCAATAGCTAAATTATGTGCAGAAAGACGAAGTTTAGATAAACAGATCCGGTATTTCATTGGAATATACTTTGTCAAATAGTATTGAAGAGTATGGTGATTTGCTAAGTGCTTATATAAAATACATTTAGGTGAGGTTTCTAATAGCCCTCTCAGATATTGTTGACTTTGATCAAATATTCTTTGCTTTATCATGTACAAAATACTTTTATGGTTATATGAATAATAATTTGTCCATACATCTGCGAATCCGAGAGAAAAAAGACAATGTTTGACATACTTAACCCAGTTAAAGCAATTGCCTGTATTGCTACTACTTAAAAAGGAATACGCAGTTTGCAAAATACAATTTTTCGAATCCATTAGTTTTAACCAATATTTTATCATTCTGAATTTTCTTATATTTTCCAAAGGATGTCGACCTAATTCAAAATAAACCATTGCGTTGCAAGTCGACTTCTTAACTTTTAAAATCTTCTTACAAAAGTGTAGGTGTAACCTCTCAATATCCGTACCTTTTGTAGATCCCCATACTTCACATGCGTAATGCAATATACTACAAACATACGTATCAAATAAATGCAATAACGTTGTACAGTTTAGGCTCAAGTTAGAAGAGCTTGAAAAAAGAGCATACATGGCCTTTCTTCCTTGGTCAGATAACTGTTTCTGTATATGATTAAATTTATTATTGAATTTCAGTTTTACTCCTAGGTAGCTGAAAACATCTACAACTTCCACCTCCAAACCATTATACATCCATCTTTCTCTATCTCGTATACTACCACCGTTTCTAAATACAACTACTTTGGTTTTCTCAGTGTTAACTGTTAATTTCCATTTAGTAGAATACACATTCAGATTATCTAAAAGACTCTGTAAACCTTCAATAGTTTCGGAAAACAATACTAAGTCATCTGCATACATTAACAAAAACAAACTTAATTCACCAAAGTCATAGTCCGTTGCACCATTTTCAATAAATGAGGTTTCAAAATCATTAACAAAAACTGAGAACAATAAAGGCGATAATATTTCCCCTTGCATTAATCCAACACTGCACTCAAAATAATTAGAACATTTACCGTTAGTTGATACACAAGATTTAACTGATTTGTAAAATGATTTAATGACGGATAACATTTTCCCACGAATACCAAGCTTAGTCAGCTTACGCCATAAGCTTAATCTATCAACAAAATCAAACGCTTTGCGAAAGTCCACAAAGCAACAGTACAAAACGTTTCTTTGAAGATAAAGTTTTCGTTATAATAGAATGTAATGCGAAAATTGCATCAATCGTACTAAGTTCTGGACGAAATCCGAATTGCGCATCAGTAATAAGGTCATATTTTGTACACACATCTAAAATACGTTTATTTAGTACAGAGGTAAAAAGTTTACAAAGACAACTAATTAAACTGATACCTCTAAAGTTATTAGGGTCATTTAAAACACCTTTCTTATGGACAGGAATAATTATGGCTGACGACCAATTAGAAGGAAAATAACCAGATTCTAGTATAGAATTAAACAACGTAGATAAAGTTGGAAGAAGTAATTCCTCGCTGCGGGATTACCTAGGGTCGATCCTACGGGTGTCAGACGTTTCGCCCCAAAACCGTATCGCCCCAAGCTAAATTGATTCATATCGCCCCAACAGGTTTCCCCAAAAAAAACATAACGCCCCAAATAGTTCGCCCCAAAGAAACCATAACGCCCCAACTAGTTCGCCCCAAAAATAATATAGAAAAAAGGTATGCTCATTTTCCTATTTTCTTGGGAAAATCGTAGTTAATATGTGATTGTGTTTTACCGTGCTAAGGGGAATAACTCTTGTTTCGTGTATACTACGGAAAGGTATTCGATGGTACAGTCGTTTCGGTACCTGGTAGTTTCGGTACTTCAAAAAGAAGATGTTTCGGTACATTTTGTAAGTCGTTTCGGTACCTGTATTTAAGTTGTTTCGGTAATCCTTTATTAGTTAATAAATATTTCTCACTTTTTATTTATAGTTGGTTGTTTATATAACGTTTGCTTTCGTAGTTTAACTGAGCAGCTGAGCAGCTAAACGACCGGGTACCTAAACGACCTGAATTCGGCGATATACATATTATTTTGCAAAGCCAAGCCTGAATAGTAATTCATTATTTACTTCAACTTCAACAGGATACTCTAAAACGTTCAATTCACTGAACATTATTTAGAGGCGTCAGAGAGATCGGTTAAAAACAAGTTTTTTTGAGTTAGGTTTTTTTAGAACTATATGATAAAAACAACATGTACGCTTAGAATTTGTGAGAGAGGAGATTTGCCTTCAGTGTTGAGAGGTCTGCACTGTCGGCGATGAAGGTTGGGAGGCTGTTCCAGGTACGAATTGTTCTAAGAAAGAATGAATTTGCATGATTATTTGTGGAGCTGTGTGGAATCTGGAAATTGTATTGTCGGATTCGCTGGAGAATTGGAGGTTGCCATCATATGCCACAAGGCTGTTTAAGATTTTATATAGTAATGTATGGTGGAGGTTATTTTACGGCGTTGTTCAAGGGATTGCCAGTTCAAGTTTGGAGCATTTCTTTAACACTACTGGTGTAGTTGTAGCAACCAAGGGTGTACCTGGCGGCTTTTCTCTGCACCATTTCAACTTTATGGGTAAGGTTAGCCTGCCATGAATCCCAGATGGGGCTACAGTATTCAATGTGTGGGCGGACATAAGTTTTATAAGCTAACTCTTTTGTTTTTACATTGGTGGTTTTAATATTTCTCCGAATGAATCTTAGGGATGAATTTGACTTGTTGGTTATGTTATTGATGTGGGTGTTCCATGAAAAGTTTTTAGTGATGGTTAAGCCCAGGTATTTAGCCGAATCTGCTTGCTTTAGAATTTGTCCATGGAGAATATAGTTAAATTTATGTGTCAGCCTTTTCTTTTAGATGTGTAGAATTTCACATTTATCAGGGTTGAATGACAGTAACCAATTTTGTTCCCACTTTTCCAGAAGATTGAAGTCTGTTTGTAGTGTTTCTGCATCAGAGTTGGATGAAACAGTTACATAGACAATAGTGTCGTCTGCAAAAAGTCTAACTTGGCTTGTGATAGAGTCTGGTAGATCATTTATGTAGATTAGAAAAAGACAGGGCCCCATGACTGAGCCTTGGGGGACTCCAGAGAGGACAGGACAGGTAGAAGATATGGTGTTACTTACAGCAACTTTCTGACTACGATCAAGTAGAAAATGTTGGACCCAAGCAATGATTTTGCTGTGAATGCCGAAACAAGTGAGTTTTAGAATGAGTTGGGCATGGTCGACTTTCTCGAACGCCTTTGAAAAATCCATAACGGCTACATCTGTTTGATGACCTAGTGCTAAATTATTATAGATGTCTGAGGTAAAAGCAAGAAGTTGTGTTTCACAGCTACGTTTGGAGCGAAAACCATGCTGGAGAGGGCTGAGAAGATTATAGTTGTCGGCGTGAGTCATGATGCTTCTGGTAAGGATGTGTTCTATCAATTTACTGAGGATGCAGGTTAGCGAGATTGGACGGTAATTTTGCGGTTGGATTTTTGGTCCCTTTTTAGATACAGGGGCTGCAATGGCAGTTTTCCAGTCTGAAGGAACTACACCGCTTGACAGGGAACAGTTAAAGAGATCTGTGACAATTGGGGCTATTTCAGCATAGAAATGTTTAAGGATTTGGAGAAATTTTTATTGATTTATTGAAAACAAACTAAGTTAATTAACTATTAATTTGTAATTTATTTAAATTACTATTTTTGTTTTGTTTTAATTTTTAAATCATACAGCTTGTGGCTTTTAAATAAACAAAAACTCCATGTTTTCCTGTATGTGTACATCTTGTCATCAAACGTTGATGGATGTAGCTACTAAACAATCAACAAAGCCATATATCGACGATCTGTAGTATTTTTTAAATAAGATCAGAGAGGCAATTATTTTCCCGGTTCTATTACATTTTGTGTCGCTGCATTGATGGCAATTGTTATTAAGATAACAACGTTAGGAAGTTTCAAGTTTCAAGTTTTATTCAAACTTTGGGCCATTGGCCCATCAGTATACAATACATATACACAAATCATGGACAATGTACAGAAGATGAAAACAATCATATTCCATTATAATACCCTTAACTTGTTTGCCTCATATATGAATTTTCCTAGTATACACAATTCTTTAATATTATGGACACTCAATAACTGGACGACTTTAAATACAGATGTTTTTTCCAATAATAGCTTTTGATAAAACGAGATCTGAGATTTTGGAATTTAGAACAGACCAATAAAAAATTAAATTCGTCCTCTACTTCAGAGGGGGAGTTATACACTGTTAGGAAAATGTATCAACAAAAATATGTTTAAGTGTAATTGTTCCCAACACATAACTTCCACAGGACACATTATGTTGACAATGAAAGTAGGAGGACGTCGGGGGTATAAACAAAGCAGCTTACTAACTGACATAGCACGTATCTCACGATTGTGTTTTTTGCACCCGCGTTGTCGGACCACGACAAGAGGCACTTCAGTGCGACATCTGCACAAGATGGCAACATAGGAAATGCCAGTCTGGTAAGTACCAATTAAATTAATTGATTGTAATTTCATGGACACAAGTATTGGGACAATATGCTAATATGAATGTTATCATAATAATTTCTATTAAATAAAATTAAATTTTGAAAATATAAGTACCCCAGTCGTTACTTAACTCGTCCCATTACGTTACAATATTAAGTGATTTATTCTGTATCGTGCATGCTATATATCTTTGTGTTATATTATATCTATAATGTCTATGTATTTATATATTTCAGATGATATACATGTTTAAGATAATTAGATAGTATCATATTTAATACCTCTGTTAGGCATCTATTTATATTTGTATACTTAAGATGATATATATGTTTAAGATAATTATATCGCGTGAATTGAAAAATAAATTTGAAACTATCCTCAAAGAGAAAGAGGACGCACAAAATAGAGCAAAAAGGTACTTAAACGGAACTGAAAACAATGAGGAGTAAAGTGGCCAAGTCAGATAAGGAGATTGACGAACTACGTAAAACAATAACTACATTACATGAAAGTAATTGCAAACTGACACAGAAAAACGACGAGCTTACCATAGAACTAAACAATTTGAAAGAAGAGTGTGACGCACTGGCAAAAACTACGTGTAACATGAACATAAGCGTTTCAAACATAAAAAACGAAAAGTGAGAACTCGCTGGAAAAATCCAATGGCATAGCCTCAGCCTTAAAACATCTGTAAGGTTGGTAGCCGAAAGAGCGAAAAGTGGTGATCAGCAAATCGACAAACTTACAGAGGATGTCAACCAGTGTCGATCGTCGATTGCAAACCTACGTCAGGAAATTACCGAAAGGAGGAAATCAACAAAAGAGAAGAATATTACCAAAGACGCGAGGAATGATGCTTAAGAGGCAGATACTGCCATACATGTGCATTTTCCTACATCAGTTTGTAATCCAGCACCAAAATCCAATTCCAGTTTATCAGAGAAATTTTATAGCTTCCGCATCAGCCATGCGTGACTTCTTGGAAGAAGCTGGTGTGCGTGTTACGTTTCTGAGGTACTTCGTACGTCGGTGGAAGAGTACAGCCTCGGCACAGTTAAACATCCTATCGGAGGATGCTGACATAGTTACTGGCAGTCACTTCTGGCCCGATGGCATAAGTATGAGGCAATGGGTTCCTCGCGCAGTATTTCTAGATAAGCACAGTCATGACCAAGTTTAATTTTATGTGTTTAGGAACATTGAGGGGCTGATGGCGGGAACTCCCGTATCTACTCCAGTCTATAAAATCATGTAATGTCAGGTTAAATTGGAAGAAAGCTGTGTCAGAGGGAATGTTACAGAAGTATAAGTTATCACTGTACGATAAGTTGTCCAAAATACGCGAACCAGGTACTGAAGTAACAGCGCAGGATGAAATTGATATACATATAGTAATGAAATTGTGTCAGCATTACTAAATTCGGCTATAGAGTCTATACCTGAAGTAAAATTTAAAAAGCATCTAAAGCCATACTGGAACGAACAGTTGGCATTGCTTCACGATACCATGATAGGAGTCAGAGCGATACGGGTGAGGGGTGGGAAACCACGAGATGTATTAAATGATAGTTATAGGTCAAAGAAGTAATATAGACGGAAAAATCCCATATAACACTGGATCCTAATGGAGGTATGTCCGTAGGGTACGAATTACTCAAAATATTATATGGGGCAAAGAAGTAATTCCAACAGTGTGGACAAGTTTAGGTTGTCAAATTTTCGGAGCGATCCGCTCCTTATGATAGTTATATATATATTCCCGTTAACATCTAGCGGAGGATAAAATGGGCGAAGAACTGTGTTTAACTGTAATAACATACTCTTATTGTTATTATTTGGTTGATAGTATAAGATTTTCATCATCATAATAATTATTGTGGTGGTCGTCGCATTCAATAAACAAGTCATTTGTACGAGTTACTTCCCTTGCATCGCATACTTGGGTACATATACATGGAGATGGAATCTAATATTCCGTGGTGCATTTTACAGTGAAATGCTTTTGAAATCAAAGAAGAAATTGAAACATCTCTCAATATTTTCAGTATTTTTTATGAACGTGATAGATGAAAATTTACCCGTTTGAATAGAGGCCTAGAATGAAAATTGTAAAATGATACCTCCCTTCTAGTCGTCATTGGGAAATCCCTCTGTGACGTCATAATAAACATGGCATCCTCCTTGACAAGGTCGGCTTTTTCCAGGCTCTGTCAACAAGTTCCGCGCTCTCTGGCATGTGTAGGTATTCGACATTAACTTTGTGACGATAGTTTCCATATTACAATATAAAACCCATTCATGAACTGTGGAATTGTTTCGGGGTTCGAGGAATCAATGATTCCATTCATCATGTCAAAACCCACGTGTTGATTGTTGACGAACAGAACGGGAAGTTTTGTTTCTTCTATTTATCTATATGTTATACTCCACAGAGACCAAAATGACTAATGCTAGTTACAAATTATATATCAAGACGTTAACACACTGACTAACCGGTGTCTGTCAATTGATTGTTTAACCCTAGTACTTCATGAAGTCCATGGGTCTCTGTATGTACAAATGTAATGAGCATATTTGGATCTGTCACTTTTAAATATCTTGTGAGCTTGTTCATGTTGTGAAATCGAAAATGAAGAATTTTGCATATTTTTTCTGCAATTTTTTGCAATTTCCTAATCCATGAAGGTTATGCTAGATTTTATCTAAGGTAGTGTCTCTGTCTAAATGATGTAACTATATATCTCTTCTGCGAATATCTTTGTAGTCAATCACATCACCTCCCAAATTTTATGTATGAATGGAAATGAGAACTAACACCATGTCGAGGACACTCGACCCTTTGTGTCATGGTGGAGTTAAATGTCATGGTGGAGCATTTCTGTCATATAGAAAACAGCGAGTAGAGATATTTGGAACAGCATCTTGCTGAATAAATGCGAAAGAGTGGGGTACACTCTTCGCATTTATTCAGCAAGATGCTGTTCCAAATATCTCTACTCGCTGTTTTCTATATGAGAGAAATGCTCCACCATGACATTTAACTTGGAATAATTATGTCTTTTCCCTTTCTGTCTTCAACCTTGCTTGAGGTACAGTATTAGATGCTAAATATACAACAGCCAGTAGAGTTTCCTTGATGTACTTCAGTTGTGATATTCTATTACATGGGTAGGACAATAAATAACCTCAACCACTATCTATTTTTAAAGTCGTATCTGTCTGATTCAGTAGAATATGAGCTTAAGAATATGAAGAAAGAAAAAGTACAAATTTCAAAATAAACTGATTCTATTTTTTATTTTCAGACAGTCAAAGAATTTCAGAGCAGAGATTTCCACGACTCTACACCACACCATCAGGCTCTGGTAAGTTTATAACTGGGCTCCTCTGTTCCGACTCTCTGTAAATCCTTTCCTAGATAGGATTATGATGATGATTTGATCACCTTAGAACTTGCATCTAAACTTAGTTAAACAGTCAAATTTCGTCAAAAGCTTCTGCCTTCAGGTTGTCTATTGTATAACATCAACATGTTTTGAGAGCCATTATGTTAATGCTTTTATATTTGCAGTCTGTATCAGAGCCAGTCTCCCATCCCGAGGGGAAACAGAAGGTGACCCTTGTCCCGGGGGATGGGGTAGGGCCGCACCTCATGGGCAGTGTTCGCGACGTATTCCAGGCTGCTGGGGCTCCTGTGGAGTTTGAGGAATATTTTATTAGGTACCCCCTCCCTTTCATAGCTTCCAATGAGACAGGCTTTATAAACTGTATCACTATGCAATGCAAGGTAGTTGACCTAATTAATCGTTTTGATTTCAACATTGTTTCTTCACTCTAAAGAAAAGTGTAGAATTGAATTGTATGAATCTTTATTTTAAAGTTCTATTTAAGATAAAATCAAAATAATAAAAAAAAAAAAAACAGCTTAATCACCTAACAATACAAAAGATGAACTTTTAATCTATAGTGAGGTACAGCCAACTCAAAGTGCCAGCATCAGCACAGTGGTGGAATCATTCAAGCGTAATGGAGTCGGACTCAAGGGAATCATCACAACACCATCCAACTTCAAAGGGGGTGTCCTCCAGACCCTCAACATGAAGATTAGGTGAGTAAGAAAAGTTCCACACATCTGTTACAAAGAGGACGTGGTTCAGACCCCCAATATGTAAATCAGGTGAATAGGGTAATACTGAGTTCTACATTTTTGTTACGAAGGGAAGTGTCCTCCAGACCCTCAATATTAGTTTAGTGTAGACAACTACTGACTACTTACTGTGTGACAGATAGCAAGGGAGTACACATCATTTTGTCCTGTATCCATAGCCTTGTTATAAACAGCTAGGGAGAAAGGGGTAGATATAAACTTACCTTATATCCACAAATATACAAATGACAAAGGTGTACATGACCTTTGAGACAGGTTGAAATTATCAATTATTACAAACTTTAGGTGATGCTGTTGGAAATATGTAATGGTACAGAGAACAGAAACTCCAAACACACTGAGGAATTTCCAAAATTGGTGCAAGCCCTCGGCAAGCCTCACATTTAACCCAATTTGAAATTTGTTCGGACGGAATTTCCCTATCCTACCCCTATGCTCTATATAACCGTACCTTGACTGTCACGTCTCTGACTTAATGTGACCTGCTAATTCTCGATGACCTGCTGAGAATACTGAGAATGTTTTCTGACACTTATCTTTACTTCATTGTTAACAGAGCAGAGCTGGATCTCTTTGCTAATGTTGTTGTCATCAAGAGCTTACCTGGCTTCAAAACGCGTCATAAGAATCTCGACTTCGTCATCATCCGTGAACAAACTGAAGGAGAGTACAGTGCCCTGGAGCATGAGGTAGGTAATTCATGTCAGGTACAGTGTTTGTTTAAAAAAAAAAAAAAATAGAATAATTCTGTAATTATTTTGATAAAACCTTTGTCTGGCCTGATTTTTCAGTAACTTTCAGCTGTTCAGAGTAGTTTAATTGTGCATTCTGATGATTATGTGTTCTTGTACTTATGACCGTGTGTTAACATAAACTGATGACCCTGTGTTGAAATAAACTTATGACCATGTGTTAACTTCAACTTATGACCGTGTGTTAACATAAACTGATGACCCTGTGTTGAAATAAACTTATGACCATGTGTTAACTTCAACTTATGACCGTGTGTTAACATAAACTTATGACCATGTGTTAACATAAACCTATGACCCTGTGTTAATATAAACTTATGACCGTGTGTCAACATAAACTGATGACCCTGTGTTAAAATAAACTTATGACCGTGTGTTAACTTAAACTTATGATCGTGTGTTAACATAAACCTATGACCCTGTGTTAATATAAACTTATGACCATGTGTTAACTTAAACTTATGACCGTGTGTTAACATAAATTTATGATCGTGTGTTAACATAAACTTATGACCATATGTTAACATAAACCTATGACCCTGTGTTAATATAAACTTATGACCGTGTGTTAACATAAACTTATGATTGTGTGTTATTGCAAACGTATGACCGTGTGTTAACATAAACTTATGATTATGTGTTCTTGTAC
>NW_018405538.1:185104-185184 GCF_002113885.1 Mizuhopecten yessoensis
GATGACTCTGTGTTAACTTAAACTTATGACCGTGTGTTAACATAAACTTATGACCATGTGTATTAACATAAACTTATGAC
>NW_018405538.1:185320-191151 GCF_002113885.1 Mizuhopecten yessoensis
TTAACATAAACTTATGACCCTGTGTTAACATACACTTATGAATGTGTGTTAACATACACTTCTGATCGTGTATTAACATAAAGTTATGACCATGTGTATTTACATAAACTTATGACCGTGTGTTAACATAAACTTTGATTGTGTGTGAACATCAACTTATAATCATGTGTTAACATAAACTCATGACCGTGTGTTAACATAAACTGATGACCATATGTTAACATAAACTTATGACCATGTGTTAACATAAACTTATGACCGTGTGTTAACATAAACTTATGACCCTTTGTTAACATAAACTTATGATTGTGTGTTAACATAAACTTATGATGATGTGTTCTTGTACTTATGACCGTGTATTAACATAAACTTATGACCGTGTGTCAACATAAACTTATGACCCAGTGTTAACTTAAACTTATGACCATGTGTTAACATAAACTTATGATTGTGTTATTGTAAACTTATGACCGTGTGTTAACATAAACTTATGATTGTGTATTAACATCAACTTATAACCCTGTGTTAACATACACTTATGAATGTGTGTTAACATAAACTTCTGATCGTGTATTAACATAAACTTATGACCATTTGTATTAACATAAACTTATGACCATGTGTATTAACATAAACTTATGACCGTGTGTTAACATAAACTTTGATTGTGTGTTAACATAAACTAATAATCATGTGTTAACATAAACTTATGACCCTGTGTTAACATAAACTTATGATATCAATATCATGTAAGTCAACATGTATCCATACATCACAGCAGTACACACAACCAACATCATGTTAGTCAACATGTACCCATACATCACAACAGTACACACAACCAACATCATGTTAGTCAACATGTACCCATACATCACAACAGTACACACAGNTGACCGTGTGTTAACTTAAACTAATGATCATGTGTTAACATAAACTAATAATCATGTGTTAATTTAAACTTATGATTGTGCATTATTCTAAACTTATGACCATGTCTTAAGATAAACTTATGACCCCGTGTTAATATATACTTATGATTGTGTGTTAACTTAAACTTATGACCGTGTGTTAACATAAACTTATGACCATGTGTATTAACATAAACTTATGACCGTGTGTCAACATAAACTTATGACTCAGTGTTAACTTAAACTTATGACCATGTGTTAACATAAACTTATGACCCTGTGTTAACATAAACTTATGATAGTGTATAAAAATAAACTTATAATCGTGTGTTAACATAAACTTATGACCATGTGTTAACATAAACTTATGACCATGTGTATTAACATAAACTTATGACCGTGTGTTAACATAAACTTTGATTGTGTGTTAACATAAACTAATAATCATGTGTTAACATAAACTTATGACCCTGTGTTAACATAAACTTATGATATCAATATCATGTAAGTCAACATGTATCCATACATCACAGCAGTACACCCAACCAACATCATGTAAGTCAACATGTATCCATACATCACAGCAGTACGCACAACCAACATCATGTTAGTCAACATGTACCCACACATCACAACAGTACACACAGACAACATAATGTTAGTGAACATGTACCCATACATCACAACAGTACACACCACCAACATCATGTTAGTCAACATGTACCCATACATCACAGCAGGTGTATTTACATAAACTTATGACCGTGTGTTAACATAAACTGATCACCCTATGTTAACATAAACTTATGACCGTGTGTTAACATAAGCTTATGACCATGTGTTAACTTAAACTTATGACCGTGTGTTAACATAAGCTTATGACCATGTGTTAACTTAAACTTATGATTGTGTGTTAACATAAACTTATGACCATGTGTTAACATAAACTTATGACCCTGTGTTAACATAAACTCATGATATCAATATCATGTAAGTCAACATGTATCCATACATCACAGCAGTACACCCAACCAACATCATGTAAGTCAACATGTACCCATATATCACAGCAGTACACACAACCAACATCATGTAAGTCAACATGTATCCATACATCACAGCAGTACACACAACCAACATCATGTTAGTCATGTGTATTAACATAAACTTATGACCGTGTGTTAACATAAACTTATGATTGTGTATTAACATAAACTTATGACCCTGTGTTAACATAGACTTATGATATCAATATCATGTAAGTCAAAATGTATCCATACATCACAGCAGTACGCACAACCAACATCATGTTAGTCAACATGTACCCACACATCACAACAGTACACACAGACAACATCATGTTAGTGAACATGTACCCATACATCACAACAGTACACACCACCAACATCATGTTAGTCAACATGTACCCACACATCACAACAGTACACACAGACAACATCCTGTAAGTCAACATGTACCCATACATCACAACAGCACACACAGACAACATCATGTAAGTCAACATGTACCCAAACATCACAACAGTACACAAAGCCAACATCATGTTAGTCAACATGTACCCATATATCATAACAGTACACACAGCCAACATAATGTAAGTCAACATGTACCCATACATCACAACAGTACACAAATCCAACATCATGTTAGTCAACATGTACCCACACATCACAACAGTACACACAGACAACATAATGTTAGTGAACATGTACCCATACATCACAACAGTACACAAAGCCAACATCATGTTAGTCAACATGTACCCATATATCATAACAGTTGACCATGTGTATTTACATAAACTTATGACCGTGTGTTAACATAAACTTATGACTGTGGGTTAACATTAACTTATGACCGTGTGTTAACTTAAACTAATGATCATGTGTTAACATAAACTAATAATCATGTGTTAACATAAACTTATGACCCTGGGTTAACATAAACTTATGATATCAATATTAACATAAACTTATGACCGTGTGTTAACATAAGCTTATGACCATGTGTTAACTTAAACTTATGACCGTGTGTTAACATAAACTTTGATTGTGTGTTAACATAAACTAATAATCATGTGTTAACATAAACTTATGACCCTGTGTTAACATATACTTATGAATGTGTGTTAACATAAACTTATAATCGTGTATTAACATAAACTTATGATCATGTGTTATCATACACTTATGATCATGTGTTAACATAAACTTATGATCGTGTGTTAACTTAAACTTATGACTGTGTATTAACATAAACTTATGATCATGTGTTATCATACACTTATGATCATGTGTTAACATAAACTTATGATCGTGTGTTAACTTAAACTTATGACTGTGTATTAACATAAACTTATGATCATGTGTTATCATACACTTATGATCATGTGTTAACATAAACTTATGATCGTGTGTTAACTTAAACTTATGACTGTGTATTAACATAAACTTATGATCATGTGTTAACATAAAGTTATGACCATGTGTTAACTTAAACTTATGATTGTGTGTTAACATAAACTTATGACCATGTGTATTAACATAAACTTATGACCGTGTGTTAACATAAACTGATCACCCTATGTTAACATAAACTTATGACCGTGTGTTAACATAAACTTTGATTGTGTGTTAACATAAACTAATAATCATGTGTTAACATAAACTTATGACCCTGGGTTAACATAAACTTATGATATCAATATTAACATAAACTTATGACCGTGTGTTAACATAAGCTTATGACCATGTGTTAACTTAAACTTATGATTGTGTGTTAACATAAACTTATGACCATGTGTTAACATAAACTTATGACCCTGGGTTAACATAAACTTATGATATCAATATTAACATAAACTTATGACCGTGTGTTAACATAAACTTATGACTGTGGGTTAACATTAACTTATGACCGTGTGTTAACTTAAACTAATGATCATGTGTTAACATAAACTAATAATCATGTGTTAACATAAACTTATGACCCTGGGTTAACATAAACTTATGATATCAATATCATGTAAGTCAACATGTATCTATACATCACAGCAGTACACACAACCAACATCATGTAAGTCAACATGTACCCATACACCACAACAGTACACACAGCCAACATCATGTTAGTCAACATGTACCCACACATCACAACAGTACACACAGACAACATAATGTTAGTGAACATGTACCCATACATCACAACAGTACACACCACCAACATCATGTTAGTCAACATGTACCCACACATCACAACAGTACACACAGACAACATAATGTTAGTGAACATGTACCCATACATCACAACAGTACACACAGACAACATCCTGTAAGTCAACATGTACCCATACATCACATCAGTACACACAGCCAACATCATGTAAGTCTATGACCCTGTGTTAACATAAACTTATGATATCAATATCATGTAAGTCAACATGTATCCATACATCACAGCAGTACGCACAACCAACATCATGTTAGTCAACATGTACCCACACATCACAACAGTACACACAGACAACATAATGTTAGTGAACATGTACCCATACATCACAACAGTACACAAATCCAACATCATGTTAGTCAACATGTACCCACACATCACAACAGTACACACAGACAACATCATGTAAGTCAACATGTACCCAAACATCACAACAGTACACAAAGCCAACATCATGTAAGTCAACATGTATCCATACATCACAGCAGTACGCACAACCAACATCATGTTAGTCAACATGTACCCACACATCACAACAGTACACACAGACAACATAATGTTAGTGAACATGTACCCATACATCACAACAGTACACACAACCAACATCATGTTAGTCAACATGTACCCATACATCACAACAGTACACACATATAACACATTATGTGTATTAACATAAACTTATGACCCTGTGTTAACATATACTTATGAATGTGTGTTAACATAAACTTATAATCGTGTATTAACATAAACTTATGATCATGTGTTATCATACACTTATGATCATGTGTTAACATAAACTTATGATCGTGTGTTAACTTAAACTTATGACTGTGTATTAACATAAACTTATGATCATGTGTTAACATAAACTTATGATTGTGTGTTAATATAAACTTATTAGTGTGTGGTATCATAAACTTATGATCATATTTTAACATAAACTTATGATTGTGTGTTATTATAAACTTATGATTGTGAGGTATCATAAACGTATGATCGTGTGTTAACAAACTTATGATCGTGTGTTAACATAAACTTATGACCATGTGTTAACTTAAACTTATGACCATGTGTTAACATAACTTATGATTGTGTGGTATCATAAACTTATGATCGTGTGTTGACATAAACTTGTGGCCATGTGTTAACATAAGCTTATGATCATGTATTAACATAAACATAATGGACCTACTCTTAAGAAATACTGAGTATTTGACTCCAACCTGGATACAAATGTTCATTATGATGTCCTGACAAAGTGTGGTTTCTTTTCATATTTAGTCAGAAAATCTAAGATAGCTGCCCTGGCATCTAATATGGTGCCACCCAGGCCTCTAATTATCTGAGACATTTTTCGAGTTAACCATCGATATAATGCCCCTCGTTTCATTTTCCACCTCGTTTACAGCCACCTTTTCCGATTTTGTCATCTTTTTTTTATAGGAAGTCCTGTATATGTTTGACTAACTCTATCGCCAACATGTACATGTACATCTTAGATCTTAATCACTTATACCAATGTTTTTTTGGTTTTTTTCAGAGTGTCACTGGGGTGGTCGAGTGTCTAAAGGTTGTCACGAGAATGAAATCTAAACGTATCGCCAAGTTTGCTTTTGATTATGCTACTCGTAATAACAGACAGAGAGTTACAGCAGTACACAAAGCCAACAT
>NW_018405539.1:0-191 GCF_002113885.1 Mizuhopecten yessoensis
GTTAAAGAAGATATACTTAGTTGTGTTAATACCGATCATATAAAGCAACAAGGTTAAAGGTGACATACTAAGTTGTGTTAATACCGATCCTACAAAGTAACAAGATTAAAGGAGACATACTTAGTGGTGTTAATACCAATCATATAGAGTAACAAGGTTAACAGATACATACTAAGTGGTGTTAATACCAA
>NW_018405539.1:1092-2060 GCF_002113885.1 Mizuhopecten yessoensis
CTTTACCTCCCTCTGATTTCACATAAAGTTTTGATACATTTTTCACAGGAAACGTGTATGTGTGTACCGACCGTCAATATGACGTGATGAAAATATTGTCTTATAAAGGTAGTTAGCCTGTATAAACAAAGCTTGCTTAAACCTTCGATCATTAACATATTGCTAAACATTGTTTTATCTACTGTTGTGATCAAATCTATTTAAAGTCAAGTCCTTATAATCCAACACACGCATAAAAATGTAACAGCAAGCTCCCCAAAGACTCCACAGACAGAATGATTTGTATGTACACAATTTGGTAAAATCATACTGGCTTTTATCACTGACAGATAAAGGACAATGGACAATAGAGCATCTCGTGGTTTGTTTATAACTGACACATTAATGGTCAACAATGAAGGGTACATACGTTATGTGTTGTGTTAATACCGATCATACAGAATAACAGGGTTAAGGGAGACATCCTAAGTGGTGTTAATACCGACCATAAAGAGTAACAAGGTTAAAGGTGACATACTAAGTTGTGTTAATACCGATCATACAGAGTACCAAGGTTAAGGGAGACATACTAAGTGGTGTTAATACCGATCATATAGAGTCACAAGGTTAAAGGAGACATACTAAGTGGTGTTAATACCNGGAGACATACTAAGTGGTGTTAATACCGATCATACACAATAACAAGGTCAAAGGTGACATACTAAATTGTGTTAATACCGATCATACACAATAACAAGGTAAAAGGTGACATACTAAATTGTGTTTATCGAGTAAAAAGGTTAAAGGAGATATACTAAGTTGTGTTAATACCGATCATAAAGAGTAACAAGGTTAAGGGAGACATACTAAGTGGTGTTAATACCGATCATACAGAGTAACAAGGGTAAAGGTGACATACTAAGTTGTGCTAACAGCGATCATAAAAAGTAACAAGGTTAAAGGAGACATACGTTGTGGTGTTAATACCG
>NW_018405539.1:5951-13550 GCF_002113885.1 Mizuhopecten yessoensis
CGGCAATAAGGTTAAAGGAGACATACTAATTTGTATTAATACCCCTATACAAAGTAACAAGGTTAAAGGAGACATACTAAGTTGTTTTAATACCGATCATAGAGTAAAAAGGTTAAAGGAGACATACCAAGTTGTGTTAATACCCCCCCATACAAAGTAACAAGGTTAAAGGAGACATACTAAATGGTGTTAATACCANATACAGAATAAAAAGGTTAAAGGTGACATACAAAGTGGTGTTAATACCGATCATTTAGAGTAACAAGGTTAAAGGAGACATACTAAGTTTTTTTTGATACCGCCCATGCATCGTAACAAGGTTAAAGGAGACATATACTAAGTTGTGTTAATACTGGGGAGAATAAGACAGAACCAGCCGTAAAGACTTTCGACAGATTCAGCGTGTTGAGTACATCCTCGGACAATCGGGTAAACCAGGTTGTTAACCTGGAAAACACACCAACCGCGAATTAGATCCTAAAACCGATCAGAACGCTAGAGGGCTCTTCCAAGGAAACGACACGCGACAAAACCCTTGGAGCGACACGTTACATTCAGAGTCTCTGAACGAGAAGCGTTCCGTGAATTCTGAGAATCCATCTCATGCATCAGTTGAAACGACGACTCAACACCCGATTAAGGTCCAACTCCCGACATCTGTGTGTAATCCGACGGGATTCCAGCAGAAACAAAGAAGGAGAATCAAGCGATTCTACGTACATGGAATCAACCGACAAATATATTCAGAAGCTGTCATGCGAAGCTATCTTGAAGAAGCTAATGTGCGTGTTACCTTGATAAGGTATTTTGAGAAACGATGGAAAAACACGGCATCAGCGCAATTGAACATAGTATCGGAGGACGCATGTATTATTCTGGCCCGAGGGAATCCGAATGAGGGAATGGCAGCCATGCGAAGTTTTCTTGAGTTAACACAGATATGGCTGAAATTGTTAATGCGATGTGTTGGGACATTGAAGGTATCGTTTCAGGGACACCATATCTAAAAGTCTGCCTTCAGAAATATAATATTAATGTTTGTGGTATATCTGAGCACTGGTTACGTGAATTTAATGTCATTTATGAACACATGTAAATCTATTGGGTACGGATGTATAGCTAAACCTGTTTTTGAATTAGTCCCTTTTCAGTACAAATGTAACATTAGAGGAGGAGTTGCTCTGCTATATAAAGAATCCTCCTTCAGAGTCCAAGAGATCGAGGTTGAAAGCCCAGGAATAGTAGGGGCTGAGATAACTATATCTGATGACTTAATTCTTTATTGCTTTGTTGCATACATGCCTGCTTCTTCGAGAACTATAGACTTATTCATAGAACACGTTGAGCTTTTAGAAGGTTTTTATTCTGTTTACTCCGAAAAGGGGAAGATGATGTTCATAGGAGACATGAACGTTAAAATTCGAGGCCCTAGGTGTAGCATCATTGAAATGAAAGATCGAACATTTTTCAAGTTTTAAACCGATGTAATTTAATATCGGTGAACGTACAGGATAAGTGCCTTGGACCTCATAGTACTTTTTGCCCTCAGCCTGGCAAATCAACACTTATTGACCACATACTTATCGAATCAAGTATGTTTGATTAAGTAGAAAGGGTGTCTATTTTGGAAGAAAATGATTTGAATTTGTCAGAACATATCCCGGTGATAAGTTCAATACTGATGTAAGCCAATGTAACATTTAATTATAAACGAACTGATAAACAAACACGGTTTAATTGGAAGAAAACAGACCCTAGTACTTACAAAGCAGCTTTATATAAGAATTTGTCTCATATCAATGTTACAGAAACTGAGAATAGTGAACAGGAATTGGGTCTAAGTAAGGAATATATAGAAAAATATTATTGTGAAATTGTCTCTGCAATATTTAATGCTTCTTTAGAATCTATACTGACTGTAAGGTACAAGCGTTATCTAAAACCATATTGGAATGACCAGTTATCTGTTTTTCATTGTAATATGAGATTAAGCAGTCAAAAAAGGCTCGGTGAAGGTAAACCAAAAGGTCGGAACTCAAAAAGTTTTAAAGAGTTCAAGTTGTTGAAGAAAGAATTCAGGAGAAATTAAACTGATTTAATCAAAAGTGGTGCTCATCCACGTACATTAAATCCTTTAACGATAAGTAAAATACTTAAATCAAAAGTACATGCTTCAGCCCTATACGGGTGTGAATTATGATGTCTTCCAAAAACCGAAATTTTAATGTTAGAAAGAGCACAACGTTTTATTTTAAAGTCAATTCAAAGGTTCCATACAAGAACTCATACATATATGTGCACAAGTTTAGTTTAGAAGCATACATAGATACCAAGAAATTATTATTGTTTGGAAGATTATGTAACCTGGAGAAATATTGTATATCATATCTTGTTTTTTACTCGTCTTTTTATGGCAGTTATAAGGACCAATGTGTATGTGATTTTAATGGGTTTATGAAAGAAGTAACTAGAGTTCTAAAGAAATATGATTTATACAAATTAGTACAAGAATGTTTATCAAATGGATTATTTCCAGTGAAAAGTACATGGAAAGCGGAAGCATAATGTACAGTTATATGAAGAAAAAGCATGGAAGGAGAGAATGAGTGTCGACTGCGATTTCTGCAGATTTATATTTGTTCATGATAATTTGGCTCCTCATATATTGTTGAAATTGTAAATAAAATTTCCTCAAAACAGAGAAGCCATAAATAGTATAATGAAATTGATTGTATCTCTGGGACATTCAGAAAAACTGAATTATGTCATAAATGTAGACAAATGTATAACGTTATATGTACCCACATAGTTTTACAATGCGATTGTAAAGAAGACTTACGAGATCAGTTATGTTGTCAAGTCATTGATACATGTGAATTTATGTTTAGCGTATATCATTACGTAAAAGCGGATGTTAAACGGGAGATAAGCATTAGACTGTTAAAGTAATTCAATATAAGCAAACCTCACGGTGAACCACGCTTCGATACCGAGTTTAACAGTTTAAACAGCTGCAATCAAATGCTGTATTATAAATTTCAAGTACTGCTGAGTTATACTTGTTACTTGTCTTGGTTAGTGTAGCTTAAAGTGAAAAGCTACCTTCTGTGACGATATCGGTCCGCCATCTTGAAAAGTGGTGATGTTATCAGATTGAACTGAAATCATGTTACAGAAATCAAGAAAATATTTCTGTATCACAATATTAATGACCACAAAGGATATACATGTGGAGCCAAGATGGTGGAATTCATGTTTGAAAAATGCCTTTGATTGTTGCCTAGAAATATATACTTATAAAAGTGTTCTATTTCTAAGGAACATATATTAAATGGCCTATTCCAAAATCTCAAAATCTTTAGAATAACATACAAAGGTATGAGGTCAGCTGATGTTCTTCTTATAAATGGTTTAAAAATTAAAATGATGTAATATGACAAACTATTGTTAACAATTTACCCTTTAAGTCACTTCTCCCGCAGGGGTTTCGTTACAAATGTCTAATACACATAACGTTATACTATATTGATAAAGGTCACATCATATCGTAATTTGCTGTGACCATATCAGTTTATTTACATTCTTGACGTATGTTCTGTATATGAATCTACCAACTGAAAACAACTGCCATTAGACTATGAATACACTATGAATACAACGATTCTCGTGCAACCAGTCAGCTGATTTTACACACTAGCACTTCATATTACTACGAATAGTACCGTTTCTGAGAATAGCAATCTCCCCTTTTCCGAGATAACGTCGTTGCGAGAAATAAAATACGCATTACAAAAATCATTAATGGTGCACCATTGTACTATTATTACTTATTTAAAACTAAAACAAAATACTTATAACATTGTCATATTAAATACTGACTTCCGACTCGCAATCAGTTCCTCGTGGTCATGAAATTTCTAACAACCAAACGTCCGGCTGTGTAATGACACAGGGCACAACTTATCATCATTTACAAATTCAACGGCTGTACCTACTGCGACGGGTGCTCGGCCGTCTTCTTTAACCTTGTTACTTTATATGATCGGTATTAACACCACTTAGTATGTATCCGTTAACCTTGTTACTCTATATGATTGTAATTTACACAACTAAGTATGTCTCCTTTAACCTTGTTACTCTATATGATCGGTATTAACACAACTTACTATGTCTCTTTTAACCTTGTTACTCTTTATGATCGGTATTTACACCACTTAGAATGTCTCCTTTAACTTTGTTACTCTATATGATTGGTATTAACACCACTTAGAATGTCTCATTTAACCTTGTTACTCTGTATGATCGGTATTAACACCACTTAGAATGTCTCATTTAACCCTGTTACTCTATATGATCGGTATTAACACCACTTAGAATGTCTCCTTTGACCTTGTTACTCTGTATGATCGGTATTAACACAACTTACTATATCTCCTTTACCCCTTTTACTCTATATGATCGGTATTAACACAACTTAGTATGTATCATTTAAACTCATTTCTCTGTATGGTCGGAATTAATACGATTAAGTTTATCTCCTTTAACCTGGTTACTGTGTATGGTCGGTATAAACATCAGTAAATACATACAAAAGGTTCATAGCTGGAATTTCGAAACGACAGTATTTGAGAGGGCTTCCTGGAGAACGAAAGTGCCGTGTGTTTGCGCCTTGTTCCAAAGAAGAAAATTCCTTCTCTTTTCAGGTTACATGTCGGGAAGATACTTGAGACGAGTGTGTTGGTTTTATTAACGATTGATTACCTGTGGAAAATGACGTTTGGCCAGTTCCTCCACACCAAACACAATTGGTAGGTCCGTTAACGCCATGGGTAGAAAATAAATGTTATCCAAAATCCTCTTTTTGCAAAAGGTACTTCGATGAACAAGTACTTTGAACCACTTGTAATAACTTCTGGCAAGATTGCTTTTAAGTGACCCCTGATAATTGAGACACAACAACGTGACCTCGAAGTCTTTTTCAGAATACCTACCTTTTTAAATTAAATTTAAAATTAGTTTCTTGTTTCCATTCCTTGAAATACATCTTCGTGTTTCCCACAATTTGGATTCACTGATTGGCGTTATATTATCCCACGGCCAGTCCTCGCAGACCTTTAGATCGACGAACGTTGTTGTAAAGTGAATACATTTCTTAACATTGTCGTCATTGTAGCCACGATCACATTCCAACATATGTGGTCTTGTGTAAGAATATATAGCTCTTTTTCACTTTCTGTCGAGGGTGGTACTCCTCGTTGTTCTTGTTCCTTTCTTCCTCAGTCTACATGCTGCATGTAATAATGACAATGTATAGCAATCCTTGCACGATTTACAGTAAGGTTATCCACATACATAGTCCTACTTATGCTGCGACGTGTTGATGGTGTTACATGTAGATTTTCAGTCACCGACTGTTTGAAGTGTGCTGCGAAACACATTTCGTTCCTTCTAATGCCTGTTGCAGTCAGAACGACATCGCCGTTCTTCCTCTTTGTCGTCTTGGTGTAGTTGATGACAGTATACACACGGGTTATTACGTTGGTGTTCCTCTTGGTCGTCTTGGTGTAGTTGATGACAGTATACACAAGGGTAATTACGTTGGTGTTCCTCTTTGTCGTCTTGGTGTAGTTGATGGCAGTATACACCCGGGTTATTACGTTGGTGTTCCTCTTTGTCGTCTTGGTGTAGCTGATGACAGTATACACACGGGTTATTACGTTGGTGTTCCTCTTGATCGTCTGGGTGTAGTTGATGACACTATACAGACGGGTAATTACGTTGTTGTTCCTCTTTGTCGTCTTGGTGTAGTTGATGACAGTATACACAAGGGTAATTACGTTGGTGTTCCTCTTTGTCGTCTTGGTGTAGCTGATGACAGTATACACACGGGTTATTACGTTGGTCTTCCTCTTTGTCGTCTTGGTGTAGTTGATGACAGTATACAGACGGGTTATTACGTTGGTGTTCCTCTTGATCGTCTTGGTGTAGTTGATGACACTATACAGACGGGTAATTACGTTGGTGTTCCTCTTTGTCGTCTTGGTGTAGTTGATGACAGTATACACACGTGTTATTACGTTGGTCTTCCTCTTTGTCGTCTTGGTGTTGTTGATGACAGTATACACACGGGTAACTACGTTGGTGTTCCTCTTTGTCGTCTTGGTGTAGTTGATGACAGTATACACACGGGTAATTACGTTGGTGTTCCTCTTTGTCGTCTTGGTGCAGTTGATGACAGTATACACACGGGTTATTACGTTGGTCTTCCTCTATGTCGTCTTGGTGTAGTTGATGACAGTATACACACGGGATATTACGTTGGTCTTCCTCTTTGTCGTCTTGGTGTTGTTGATGACAGTATACACACGGGTAACTACGTTGGTGTTCCTCTTTGTCGTCTTGGTGTAGTTGATGACAGTATACACACGGGTTACTACGTTGGTGTTCCTCTTGGTCGTCTTGGTGTAGTTTATGATAGTATACAGACNTTCCTCTTTGTCGTCTTGGTGTAGTTGATGACAGTATACACACGGGTAATTACGTTGGTGTTCCTCTTTGTCGTCTTGGTGTAGTTGATGACAGTATACACACGGGTTATTACGTTGGTGTTCCTCTTTGTCGTCTTGGTGTAGTTGATGACAGTATACACACGGGTTATTACGTTGGTCTTCCTCTTTGTCGTCTTGGTGTAGTTGATGACAGTATACACACGGGTAATTACGTTGGTGTTCCTCTTTGTCGTCTTGGTGTAGTTGATGACAGTATACACACGGGTTATTGCGTTGGTCTTCCTCTTTGTCGTCTTGGTGTTGTTGATGACAGTATACACACGGGCTATTACGTTGGTGTTCCTCTTTGTGATTGTATCCCTATCTACATTGTATGCAGTAATAGTTTTGTTTCAGAAAATCCGACATGCTAGTGATGTCGTCACAGCGGTTGTCTTGATGACTGGTCCAGAGTAGGTGAATTCGTTGCAATTTCCTTGGACACAGTGATAATCTGGAAGTCATGGATCGCGTCCAGGCCACACGTCTTCAAAGGTACTTCAGCCCTCCGATGTCTACCGAGTCGGATACTGTTCTATATTGCATCATTGTCTTAGCACGCTTGGGCAGCGATTATGGCTCTCCCGTAACAGAGATCATCGTCGTTTGAAATTCTAATGAAACATCTGTTGTCTTTCATCATTTTGTCTATGTCCATATAATGGCAGAGTTTCCGTGTACCACCCTTTGGAAGGTGTACGAGTACCGCCTTTATACCCAGTGTTTCGGTTAGGAAAAAGAGTTCGTACGATTTTAAAACTATTAATAGAACACGTATTACTGGAATTTCATTAATATCTCAAGATCAGGACAAAATAAGAAGCAATTTAAGTTATCATATAGAAGACAAACACAATGAAATGAAGTTAATGTAAATTTATTATTTTCTAGAAATTGGCTAGTATTGGCCATGGCTTCAACAGCTAGAATTAAAAGGAAACTGGGAACAGAAAATTCCAATAATAAAAGCTTTTTGGTATATTCAAAATCAAATTGAGAGAGGCCACATTCTGTTGTCCTAAGTGAAACCCTGCCCTGCATTAGGACTAGG
>NW_018405539.1:13689-13843 GCF_002113885.1 Mizuhopecten yessoensis
ATACACGAGTCATAGTTTGAATTTTACCATAACGAGGTTATATAACTATGATAGCTGTGAACAGGTACCAGCAGGTGTATTGCTAGACACCGGACTGTAGACACTATGGATGTATCGCGAATATTGAGATCATCATTTAAGTAAGATTAAAAGG
>NW_018405539.1:15673-16156 GCF_002113885.1 Mizuhopecten yessoensis
GAATTGCTAAAAACTTTTTAACTAAAGTCACAGGACATGTAGGGGAATTGATCTTCTGTAAAGTAATAACAACCCCTCTCCCTGTTTGATCAGTTTTAGAATGAGGAAGTTTCAGCTCTAGAGTTCCTTCTAAATCGCAAATTTTAACATTATGTGCCATTAAGGCATGTCCATTTTCTCCTTGTTTGGCAATAACTAATTCACCAACTCTCAGTAATCCATAGAAGGCTATTGAAAAAATGGCCGAGAATAACGTTGATTCGTAAACTGAACTAGAAACTACTGGCAAAATTTGAGTAATCCTAACTAGCAATTCAGGTGAAATTGGGAGGCGAGTGTCTACTCTAGCTTCTAATCTAGTCATGCCCTGCAACATTTTCTTAACAATAAAACACTGGGTTACGTCCACAAATCCACTAATCTTACATTTAAAACTTGCACCAGCTATGTAAGACTTAACAGTTGATGGGGAAATCCCTTGTG
>NW_018405540.1:0-191 GCF_002113885.1 Mizuhopecten yessoensis
TCATTCCTGTGATAGATCATTACTGAGGGTGCCAGCCTCATTCCTCTGATAGATCGTTACTGAGAGTGCCAGCCTCATTCCTGTGATAGATCATTACTGAAGGTACCAGCCTCATTCCTGTGATAGATCGCAATGAGGGTACCAGTCTCATTCCTGTGATAGATCGTTACTGAGGGTGCCAGCCTCATTCC
>NW_018405540.1:648-815 GCF_002113885.1 Mizuhopecten yessoensis
TATTCCTGTTATAGATCATTACTGAGGGTGCCAGCCTCATTCCTGTGATAGATCGTTACGGAGAGTGCCAGCCTCATTCCTGTGATAGATCATTACTGAGTGTACCAATCTCATTCTTTTGATAAATCATTACTGAGGGTGCCAGTCTCATTCCTGTGATAGATCGT
>NW_018405540.1:967-1110 GCF_002113885.1 Mizuhopecten yessoensis
AATAGATCCTTATTGAGGGTGCCAGCCTCATTCCTGTGATAGATCATTACTGAGGCCTCAAGCCTCATTCCTGTGATAGATCGTTACTGAAAGTTGCCAGCCTCATTCCTGTGATAGATCGTTATTGAGGGTACCAGCCTCAT
>NW_018405540.1:3564-4629 GCF_002113885.1 Mizuhopecten yessoensis
TCTGTGATAGATCGTTACTGAGGGTACCAGCCTTATTCCTGAAATAGATCGTAACTGAGGGTGCCAGCCTCATTCATGTGATAGATCGTTACGGAGGGTCCCAGCCTCATTCCTGTTATAGATCGTTACTGAGGGTGCCAGGGTCATTGGTGGGATAGATCGTTGCTGAGGGTGCCAGCCTCATTCATGTGATAGATCGTTACTGAGGTTGCCAGCCTCATTCATGTGATAGACCGTTACTGAGGGCACCAGCCTTATTCCTGAAATAGATCGTAACTGAGGTTGCCAGCCTCAATCCTGTGATGGGTAATTACTGCGGGTGCCATCCGCATTCCTGTTATAGATCATTACTGAGGGTACCAGCCTCATTCCTGTTATAGATCATGACTGAGGGTGCCAGCCTCATTCCTGTGATAGATCGTTACGGAGGGTGCCAGCCTCATTCCTCTGATAGATCGTTACTGAGGGTACCAGCCTCATTCCTGTGATAGATCGTTACGGAGGGTCCCAGCCTCATTCCTGTTATAGATCATGACTGAGGTTTCGAGCCTCATTCCTGTGAGAGATCGTTACTGAGGGGACCAGCCTCATTCCTGTTATAGATCGTTACTGAGAGCGCCAGCCTCATTCCTATGATAGATCCTTACTGAGGGGACCAGCCTCATTCCTGTGATAGATCCTTACTGAGGGTACCAGCCTCAATTCTGTGATAGATCGTTACTGAGGGTACCAGCCTCATTCCTGTGATATATCGTTACTGCGGGTGCCATCCTCATTCCTGTGATAGATCGTTACTCCGGGTACCAGCCTCATTCCTGTGATATATCATTCCTGTGATATATCGTTACTGCGGGTGCCATCCTCATTCCTGTTATAGATCATTACTGAGGGTTCCAGCCTCATTCCTGGGATAGATCGTTACTGAGAGTGCCAGCCTCATTCCTGTGATATATCGTTACTGAGTGTACCAGCCTCAGTCCTGTGATAGATCGTTACTGAGGGTACCAGCCTCATTCCTGTGATAGATCGTTACTGAGGGTTCCAGCCTCATTCCTGTGATAGATC
>NW_018405540.1:4785-7449 GCF_002113885.1 Mizuhopecten yessoensis
TACCAGCCTCATTCCTGTGATATATCGTTACTGAGGGTACCAGCCTCATTCCTGTGATATATCGTTACTGAGGGTACCAGCCTCATTCCTGTGATATATCGGTACTGCGGGTACCAGCCTCATTCCTGTGATAGATCATTACTGAAGGTGCCAGCCTCATTCCTGTGATAGATCGTTAATGAAGGGTGCCAGCCTCATTCCTGTGATAGATCGTAACTGTGGGTGCCAGCCTCATTCCTGTGATAGATCGTTACTGAGGTTTCCAGCCTCATTCCTGTGATGGATAATTACTGAGAGTGCCAGCCTCATTCCTGTGATGGATCGTTACTGAGGGTACCAGCCTCATTCCAGTGATGGATCGTTACTGAGGGTGCCAGCCTCATTCCTGTGACAGATCGTTACTGAAGGTGCCAGCCTCATTCCTGTTATAGATCATTACTGAGGGTACTAGCCTCATTCCTGTGTCAGATCAATACTGAGGGTGCCAGCCTCATTCCTGTGATATATCGTTACTGAGGGTACCAGCCTCATTCCTGTGATATATCTGAGGGTGCCAGCCTCATTCACTGGTGGTGCCAGCCTAATACCTGTTATAGATCATTACTGAGGGTTCCAGCCTCATTCCAGTGATGGATCGTTACTGAGGGAGCCAGGCTCATTCCTGTGACAGATCGTTACTGAAGGTGCCAGCCTCATTCCAGTTATAGATCATTACTGAGGGATCCAGCCTCATTCCTGTGATAGATCGTTATTGATGTTGCCAGCCTCATTTCTGTTATAGATCATTACTGAGGCTACCAGCCTCATTCCTGTGACAGATCGTTACTGAAGGTGCCAGCCTCATTCCAGTTATAGATCATTACTGAGGGTACCAGCCTCATTCCAGTGATGGATCGTTACTGAGGGCGCCAGCCTCATTCCTGTGATGGATCGTTACTGAGGGAGCCAGGCTCATTCCTGTGACAGATCGTTACTGAAGGTGCCAGCCTCATTCCAGTTATAGATCATTACTGAGCCAGCCTCATTCCTGTGATGGATCGTTACCGAGGGTACCAGCCTCATTCCTGTGATAGATCGTTACTGGTGGTGCCAGCCTAATTCCTGTTATAGATCATTACTGAGGGAACCAGCCTCATTCCTGTGATAGATCATTACTGAGGGTGCCAGCCTCATTCCTGTAATAGATCGTTATTGATGTTGCCAGCCTCATTTCTGTTATAGATCATTACTGAGGGATCCAGCCTCATTCCTGTGATAGATCATTACTGAGGGTTCCAGCCTCATTCCTGTGATAGATCGTTACTGAGGGTACCAGCCTCATTCCTGTTATACAGCGTTACTGAGGTTGCCAGCCTCATTCCTGTGATAGATCATTATTGAGGGTGCCAGCCTCATTTCTGTGATAGATCGTTAATGAAGTTGCCAGCTTCATTCCTGTGATGGACCGTTACTGAGGGTACCAGCCTCATTCCTGTGACAGATCGTTACTGAGGGTACCAGCCTCATTCCTGTGATAGATCGTTACTGAGGTTGCCAGCCTCATTCCTGTGATGGACCGTTACTGAGGGTGCCAGCCTCATTCCTGTGAGAGATCGTTAATGAGGTTGCCAGCCTCATTCCTGTGATGGACCGTTACTGAGGGTACCCGCCTCATTCCTGTGACAGATCGTTACTGAGGGCACCAGCCTCATTCCTGTGATAGATCATTATTGAGGGTGCCAGCCTCATTTCTGTGATAGATCGTTAATGAAGTTGCCAGCTTCATTCCTGTGATGGACCGTTACGGAGGGTACCAGCCTCATTCCTGTGACAGATCGTTACTGAGGGCACCAGCCTCATTCCTGTGATAGATCGTTACTGAAGTGTGCCAGCCTCATTCCTGTGATAGATCGTCACTGTGGGTGCCAGCCCCATTCCTGTGATAGATCGTTACTGAGGTTACCAGCCTCATTCCTGTGATATATCGTTACTGAGGGTGCCAGCCTCATTCCTGTAATAGATCGTTACTGAGAGTGCCAGCCTCATTCCTGTGATGGATCGTTACCGAGGGTACCAGCCTCATTCCTGTAATAGATCCTTATTGAGGGTGCCTTTCCAGCCTCATTCCTGTGATGGATAATTACTGAGGGTGCCAGCCTCATTCCTGTGATAGATCGTCACTGTGGGTGCCAGCCCCATTCCTGTGATAGATCGTTACTGAGGTTACCAGCCTCATTCCTGTGATAGATCGTTACCGGGGGTACCAGCCTCATTCCTGTGATAGATCATTACTGGAGGTGCCAGCCTCATTCCTGTGATAGATCATTATTGAGGGTGCCAGCCTCATTTCTGTGATAGATCGTTAATGAAGTTGCCAGCTTCATTCCTGTGATGGACCGTTACTGAGGGTACCCGCCTCATTCCTGTGACAGATCGTTACTGAGGGTACCAGCCTCATTCTTGTGATAGATCGTTACTGAGGGTACCAGCGTCATTCCTGTGATAGATCGTTACTGAGGGTCCCAGCCTCATTCCTGTGATATATCGTTACTGAGGGTGCCAGACTCATTCCTGTAATAGATCGTTACTGATAGTGCCAGCCTCATTCCTGTGATAGATCGTAACTGTGGGTGCCAGCCCCATTCCTGTGATAGATCGTTACTGAGGTTGCCAGCCTCATTCCTG
>NW_018405541.1:0-191 GCF_002113885.1 Mizuhopecten yessoensis
TGTGTCTGTTTTAGCTGTGGACACAAGCGTGGACAGGGGAGGAGTGAAGGGGTGAATGATGTGTCTGTTTCAGCTGTGGACACAAGCGTGGACAGGGAAGGAGTTTGAAGGGTGAATGATGTGTCTGTTTGAGCTGTGAACACAATCGTGGACAGGAAAGGAGGAAAGGAGTAAAGGTGTGAGAGAGTGAG
>NW_018405541.1:1654-1769 GCF_002113885.1 Mizuhopecten yessoensis
GGACACAAACGTGGACAAGGAAGGAGTGTGAAGGGGTGAGTGATGTGTCAGTTTGAGCTGTGGACACAAGCGTGGACAGGGAAGGAGTGAGGGAGTGAGTGATGTGTCTGTTTTA
>NW_018405541.1:5192-11558 GCF_002113885.1 Mizuhopecten yessoensis
GGAGTGAGGGATGTGTCTGTTTGAGCTGTGGACACAAGCGTGGACAGGGAAGTAGTGAAGGAGTGAATGATGTGTCTGTTTGAGCTGTGGACACAAGCGTGGACAAGATAGGAGTGAATGAGTGAATGATGTGTCTGTTTGAGCTGTGGTCACAAGCGTGGACAGGAAAGGAGAGAGGGATGTGTCTGATTTGGCTGTGGACACAAGCGTGGGCAGGGAAGTAGTGAAGGAGTGAATGATGTGTCTGTTTGAGCAGTGGACACAAGCGTGGACAGGCAAGGAGGGAATGAGTGAATGATGTGTCTGTTTTAGCTGTGGACACAAGCCTGGACAGGCAAGGAGTGAATGAGTGAATTATGTGTCTGTTTGAGCTGTGGGCACTGGCGTGGACAGGAAAGGAATTGGGGAGTGAGGGAGTGAGGGATGTGTCTGTTTGAGCTGTGGACACTGGCGTGGACAGGAAAGGAATTGGGGAGTGAGGGAGTGAGGGATGTGTATGTTTTAACTGTGGACACAAGCGTGGAAGGGAAGGAGTAAAGGGGTGAATGATGTGTCTGTTTTAGCTGTGGACACAAGCGTGTACAGGCAAGGAGTGTGAAGGGGTGAATGATGTGTCTGTTTGAGCTGTGGACACACGCGTGGACAGGAAAGGAGTTAGGTAGTGAGGGAGTGAGGGATGTGTCTGTTTTAGCTGTGGACACAAGCGTGTACAGGCAAGGAGTGTGAAGGGGTGAATGATGTGTCTGTTTGAGCTGTGGACACTGGCGTGGACAGGAAAGGAATTGGGGAGTGAGGGAGTGAGGGATAGAGTGAGTGATGTGTCTGTTTTAGCTGTGGACACAAGCGTGGACAGGAAAGGAGTTAGGGAGTGAGGGATGTGTCTGTTTTAGCTGTGTACACAAGCGTGAACAGGGAAGGAGGGAAGGAGTAAAGGAGTGAGAGAGTGAGTGATGTGTCTGTTTTAGCTGTGGACACAAGCGAGGGGGAGTGAATGAGTGTATGATGTGTTGGTTTGAGCTGTGGACACAAGCGCGGACAGGAAGGGAGTGAATGAGTGTATGATGTGTTGGTTTGAGCTGTGGACACACGCGTGGACAGGAAAGGAGTTAGGGAGGGAGGGATGTGTCTGTTTTAGCTGTGGACACAAGAGTGGACAGAGAAGAAATAAATGAGTGAGTGATATGTCGGTTTGAGCTGTGTACATGGAAGGAGTGAGAGTGTGAGGGATGTGTCTGTTTTAGCTGTGGACACAAGAGTGGACAGAGAAGAAATAAATGAGTGAGTGATGTGTCGGTTTGAGCTGTGTACATGGAAGGAGTGAGAGTGTGAGGGACACGTCTGTTTTAGCTGTGGACAGGGAAGGAGTGAAGGAGTGAGAGTGAGGGATGTGTCTGTTTTAGCTTTATACACGGAAGGAGTGAGGGAGTGAATGATGTGTCTGTTTTAGCTGTGGACACAAGAGTGGACAGAGAAGATGTAAATGAGTGAGTGATGTGTCAGTTTGAGCTGTGGACATGGAAGGAGTGAGAGTGTGAGGGATACGTCTGTTTTAGCTGTGGACAGGGAAGGAGTGAAGGAGTGAGAGTGAGGGATGTGTCTGTCTTAGCTTAAGACACGGAAGGAGTGAGAGTGTGAGGGATGTGTCTGTTTTAGCTGTGGACAGGGAAGGAGTGAAGGAGTGAGATAGTGAGGGTGTGTCTGTTTTAAATGTGGACAGGGAAGGAGTGAGGGAGTGAGGGATGTGTCTGTTTTAGATTTGGACACAAGCGTGGACAGGGATGGGGAAAGGAGTGAGAGAGTGAGGAAGTGAGGGATGGGTCTGTTTAAGCTGTGGACACAAGAGTGGACAGGGAAGGATTGAAGGAGTGAATTATGTGTCTGTTTGAGAAGTGGACACAAACGTGGACAGGGAAGGAGTGAGGGAGTGAGTGATGTGTCTGTTTTAGCTGTGGACACAAGCGTGAACAGGGAAGGATTGAAGGAGTGAATTATGTGTCTGTTTGAGCAGTGGACACAAACGTGGACAGGGAAGGAGTGAGGGAGTGAGTGATGTGTCTGTTTTAGCTGTGGACACAAGCGTGGACAGGAAAGGAGTGAAGGAGTGAATGATGTGTTTGTTTGAGCTGTGGACACAAGCGTGGACAGGGAAGGAGTGAAGGAGTGAGGGAGTGAATGATGTGTCTGTTTTAGCTGTGGACACAAGCGTGGACAGGGGAGGAGTAAAATAATCAGAGAGTGAGAGAGTGAAGGATGTGTCTGTTTTAGCTGTGGACACAAGCGTGGACAGGGAAGGAGTGTGAAGGGTGAATGATGTGTCTGTTTGAGCTGTGAACACATGCGTGGACAGGAAAGGAGGAAAGGAGTAAAGGAGTGAGAGAGTGAGTGATGTGTCTCTTTTTGCTTTGGACACAAGCGTTGACAGGGGATGAGTAAAAGAATGAGAGAGTGAGAGAGTGAGGGATGTGTCTGTTTAGCTGTGGACACAAGCGTGGACAGGAAAGGAGTGAAGGAGTGAATGATGGGTCTGTTTGAGCTTTGGACACAAGCGTGGACAGGAAAGGAGTGAAGTAGTGAATGATGTGTCTGTTTGAGCTTTGGATACAAGCGTGGACAGGAAAGGAATTAGGGAGTGAGGGAATGAGGGATGTGTCTGTTTTAGCTGTGGACACAAGCGTGGACAGGGGAGGAGTAAAAGAATGAGAGAGTGAGAGAGTGAGGGATGTGTCTGTTTTAGCTGTGGACACAAGCGTGGACAGGAAAGGAGTGAAGGAGTGAATGATGTGTCTGTTTGAGCTTTGGACACAAGCGTGGACAGGAAAGGAATTAGAGAGTGAGGGAGTGAATGATGTGTCCGTTTTAGCTGTGGACACAAGAGTGGACAAAGAAGGAGTAAAGGAGTGAGAGAGTGAGGGAGTGAGGTATGGGTCTGTTTTAGATGTGGACACAAGCGTGGACAGTGAAGGAGTGAAGGAGTGTGTGTGTGTGTGTGTGTGTGTGTGTGTGTGTGTGTGTGTGTGTGTGTGTGTGTGTGTGGGGGGGGGTCTGTTTGAGCATTGGACATGGAAGGAGTGAGAGTGTGAGGGATGTGTCTGTGTGATCTGTGGACACAAACGTAGACTTTGTTTGTTTGATTTTGTTTAACGTCCTATTAACAGCTAAGGTCATTTAAGGACGGGCACAAACGTAGACAGGAAAGGCGTGAAGGAGTGAGTGATGGGTCTGTTTTAGCTTAAGACACGGAAGGAGTGAGAATGTGAGGGATGTGTCTGTTTTAGCCGTGGACAGGGAAGGAGTGAAGGAGTGAGATAGTGAGGGTTGTGTCTGTTTTAGATGTGGACAGGGAAGGAGTGAGGGAGTGAGGGATGTGTCTGTTTTAGATGTGGACACAAGCGTGGACAGGGATGGAGTAAAGGAGTAAGAGAGTGAGGGAGTGAGGGATGGGTCTGTGTAATCTGTGGACACAAGAGTGGACAGAGAAGGAGTAAATGAGTGAGTGATGTGTCTGTTTTAGCTGTGGACACAAGCGTGGACAGGGAAGGAGGGAGGGAGTGAATGATGTGTCTGTTTTAGCTGCGGACACAAGCGTGAACAGGGAAGGATTGAAGGAGTGAATGATGTGTCTGTTTGAGCAGTGGACAGAGAAGGAGTAAAGGAGTGAGTGATGTGTCTGTTTGAGCTGTGGACATGGAAGGAGTGAGAGTGTGAAATATGACCATACATTAACTCCAAAATGTATCGTTTACAATGTAGGATTGAAGGAGTGAATGATGTGTCTGTTTGAGCAGTGGACAGAGAAGGAGTAAAGGAGTGAGTGATGTGTCTGTTTGAGCTGTGGACACAACCGTGAACATGAAAGGAGTGGGGGAGTGAAGGATGTGTCTGTTTGGAGTGTGGACACAAGCGTAGACAGGGAGGGAGTGAAGGAGTGAGGGAGTGAGGGATGTGTCTGTTAGAGCTGTGGACACAAGCTTTGACAGGGAAGGAGTGAGGGAGTGAGTGATGTGCCTGTTTCAGCTGTGTACACAGACATGGACAGGGAAGGAGTGAGGAATTGACAGAAGTGTCTGTTTTAGGACCGCCTCATCACCGTCCAAACCTTACCTACTGACTATTACTGCTGATAATTGCACACGTATTTGGAGCCTTTAAATTATCTAAATTTGACAAGGGAGTGCTTACGGAAAGTATAGAATCCGGAAGAAAATTAATTGGTCCCAATTGTAGAGGTTAACATCCTTCTACATACGTTTGCTGTGTGTTTGTATACTTGGAAGGTCTTCAGGGATTTGTGCAATTCACTCGATGAGAAAACTCCCGGTCTGTTTTATTATTTCCCAAACAGTTGTGCTGTATCGGAAAACACTCATCGTAAAATACAAGCAATGACGTCATTGTGGTTTGACCATTAGGTGGATTTGTCCAGATTGCCAATCAGTTCTACCATCTATTTGATAACGTATTGTCTGTTGATTGTTCAGCTTCGGTAATTAATTACTGTAACTGTGATTACGTGGTTTAATTATGTAATGGAATATCAATATGTTTCTACCGTATTTAGAAATCAATCAAATTGATATAAAAGACAAACTATACACATTGAAGATATATCAGATACTTATCGTGACGCTTATACACAATTGGACATACATATTCTTGCGTTTACAATAAGATCATACACCAACTACAAATCATATTGTTGATATATGATCATACAATATGACCATACATTAACTCCAAAATGTATCGTTTAAAATATGACCATACATTAACTCCAAAATGTATCGTTTACAATGTGACCATACATTAACTCCACAATGCATCGTTTACAATATGATCATTCATTAACTCCACAATGTATCGGTTACAATATGACCATACATTAACTCCAAAATGTATCGTTTAAAATATGACCATACATTAAACACAAAATATATCATTTACAATATGACCATACATTAAATCCACAATGTATCGTTTAGAATATGACCATACATTAACTCCACAATGTATCGTTTACAATATGACCATACATTAACTCCACCATGTATCGTTTACAATATGACCATACATTAAACCCACAATGTATCGTTTACAATATGACCATACATTAACTCCACAATGTATCGTTTACAATATGACCAAACACCAACTACAAATTGCATCATTTACAATATGATCAAAAACAAACTACACAATTGTTTCGTTAACAATATGATCAAACACCAATTACTTATAAACGCGTAAGTATAATGATCATACACCAACTAAAAATCTTATCGTTAACAATATTGTATAACAGTTTAGAAATAATTATGGAAACCTAACTTTAGTTATTATGTGCAACGCTACGCTATTTTACGGAGCCCCCGAAGGGACATGGTAAAACGTTTACTAAACCGTGCGCATGGATTAACAAACCGTGCGCACGGATTACCAAACCGTGCACACGGATTAACAAACCGTGCACACGGATTACTAAACCGTGCGCACGGATTACGAAACCGTGCGCACGGATTACCAAAACGCCAGGAGTTATCTTTCTGTTCTCATTAGTTCTTCCCCGATATATGATAGCCAATTCCTACCGATCAACGGGAAGCCTACATTACGTAAGTATCGCGAACTTGACATAACTAACAAGGCAGATATGAAGATCTACTCAAAGAAGTTATTGATCCATTATTTGTTATTGATTAGCACCAAAATGTCCAAACATTTAGTGCTATTTATTGCATACAGTTGGTAAATTTATAAACGGGAGCACTTTGGTTTGCCATTTCTTATTTAAATTCGTTTACATGTGTATAACTCATCGCCCCTCCTCATTGGCTGATACTATATATAGTAAGTGTGTTAGTATATTTCACAAACTGTGCATTATTGTATCGTTTCCCTCCGTGTTGTTTACATCTTATGTCAACTTATCACAAAACGCAGTGACACTATGAAAACAGACAGCAATTTACTCACTCCTTTTGTCCATAAATTATCCGTGACATTTGGAGAAATTGGGTCGGTTAGGGTAAACTGCCCCGCCCATATTGACATTGGTAACACAAATCTCGTCAAAGTTTTGATAAATGGGTGACACTAAATATTGTAACGGGGTTATCACCTAAACTTCCACGCTACAAGTGGTCTCTGTCAAGTTTTTGAGATATTTTTTAACACTGGTCACCTTTGACTATATGGTGAATGCAGATTGCGATACACCGATATTATAAGGGAGGGAAACCAGCACGATCCTATTCAACCCCTTTACGTAGTATTGGTGCAAGTCTGCCCCCGATCAATGCCACTCACCCTAGTCATTATACCCCCGGAAAGGTTCAGGCAATATTTCAGAAATCTCACAGACACCTAGCT
>NW_018405541.1:11658-15123 GCF_002113885.1 Mizuhopecten yessoensis
GTTGTTTGGTCCTCACAAGAGACATATCACCGTTGTTTGGTCCTCACAAGAGACATATCACCGTTGTTTGGTCCTCACAAGAGACATATCACCGTTATTTGGTCCTCACAAGAGACATATCATCTTTGTTTGGTCCTCATAATAGCGGATGTACTACCCTTGTCTGACCCCATTAGACTTACTATTGACTGTCTCCAATACAAAGCATACATCCCTTAATTGACCACATACAAAAGTATTGCTCTGATTTTGATCACATACAAATATGCCTTACCATTGTCTGTACCCATTTAAAAATGAAATGGATGTCTTGCCCTCGTAATAACAGTTATAATTTATGTTTAGCGAATGTTATGATACCGTATGTGTAACAAACACTGTAGTAAGAGACTTGTCATTAAATGGTGTACTTAACTAACGAATTATTTAATTTAGTTTCAAGGACTATTTTTTTTATTATTCCAAACGATTTATTCTCGGTTCTGTTGGTTTCAATTTGTAAATATTAATTCTCTTTTTTGAAAAACAAGAATTTCGACATTTCTCGTTAATTTTTCCGGAATTCACGTTGGAGAACAGAGATCACAGATTCCTCATTGCCAGTACTGATACGCAGCACCTATTAATTTAGGTAGTCCACGCAAGAGGTCAAAGTTACAACTGTAGTAGTGACATACAATAGCCGGCAGTAATGGTCACCTCACTAATAAACATTTTTATAGAAGTTCTTTTTTCGGTCACAATGTAAGTCTGATTTGTAGCTATATGGCATTTCAATGTCCGTCGTGATTCTGAGGCATGTAAGCTATTTCCTAGACAAGTGTGGTCTGCTCTGCTCTCCTGTATTGGTCAGGTAACATCCATGAAGAGCCTTCCATTCAGAACAGCTAGAGTTGAACATTTTCAGGGGGCGGGGGCCCTGATGATTTTTTTTTATTTTGTACCTTTCGTAAAAAGTGCATGATTTGTTCAATTAGGTTCAGTAAGGTGTGTTACATCAGAATGTCCTGACAGGGTCAATACGTGTAGTTCAACAGGAAACAGTGTGTGCGTCAGAGTATAGACTTATAGGATACCTGTAGGCAAACATGTCTATGCTCATTAAGTGGACAATGATGAAATCAGTTCGAGCAATTTCCAAGTTTAATGTTCAAATCAGAAATTGTATATACCATCGGAAGAATGCTTCATTTCCAACGAAAACAATGGTGCGCTTTCGGCAAGGCATGGTCATTCCCTCCTAACATCAAAGGGAGCACATCAAAGGGTAAAGGAATGTTATAAGCGGGGGCTACGTCAAACGACAATAATAACGCCTTGTTGTTTTCCTGTCTTGCGACTAATGATTATATAAATATATATGAGTGTATCGCTCATAGCTATTCAAAATTTCTAGCGTTTGTTATAATCACAAAGCCGCTCTGAAAACAATGTATGTACCAATACGCAAAGTAATGAAAAATTAGGATTTCTTTGTGAATGTATAAATCCAACCAGATTCTTTTTTACATTTGATGTTATCACTCCATATTGCTTTGATTTGTCCTTTTATTATTACAGATGTAACTAACAATACAGATGTTTACGATAACATTAATATACGTAAAGGATGAACGTAAGACCACCCACAGACCCCCCACAGNACATTTGGTAATATGTACAGTTAGACAAATTATGAATAACACTACACCATACAGCTGTGTGTCGTAGGGCAAAACAAAAATGTGGAGATCCCAGAGACATCCTATTACAATTTAGTTGACTCGGAAGCAACGGAGGTAGAATTACTGTTAGAAACAGTACTTTGTATATAAAAATGGTGGTGTGTTTGTCCGACTGCTGGTGTATACTGCACTAGTATTAATAGCACCTAACCAGATTTAGAAAATTGATTAATTAAATCCCAATTGTAGGAGCGTCGTGACTCTCCGTGCAAACTTGTCAATTTTGTACCTCTCCTTTGAGACTGATAATATAGGTAATATGCCTGTAGCTGATACAAATGTCAGTCGGCTTTCCTTATGTGTCTCAGGTTGATGCTCGTCATATTCCGATGCTGATAAAAATATGGGTTGACATTCGTCATGTGCTTGAGCCTTATAGCCTGAGGCTGAGAGGCCGATATAAATATGGGTCGGCATTCTTCATGAGCCTTAGGTTGCTGATAAAAAAATGTCAGTTAGCATTTTCATATACCTGAAGCTAATACGAATATATATCAGGATTATTCATTTGAATTAAGTTGATCAAAATGTAGGTCAGCATTCGTTCTACGCCTAAAGCTGAAAGAAATGTAGGTCAGCATTCGTTCTACGCCTAAAGCTGATCAAAATGTAGGTCAGCATTCGTTCTACGCCTAAAGCTGATAGAAATGTAGGTCAGCATTCGTTCTACGCATAAAGTTGATATAAATGTAGGTCAGCATTCTGTATACGCCTAAAGCTGATAGAAATGCAGGTCACCATTCGTTACACACCTAAAGCTGATAAAAATGTAGGTCAGCATTTGTTATACGCCTAAAGCTGATAAAAATGTAGGTCAGCATTCGTTATACGCCTAAAGCTGATATAAATGCAGGTCAGCATTCGTTATAAGCCTAAAGCTGATAGAAATGTAGGTCAGCATTTGTTATACGCCTAAAGCTGATACAAATGTAGGTCAGCATTCGTTATACGCCTAAAGCTGATCAAAATGTAGGTCAGCATTCGTTCTACGCCTAAAGCTGAAAGAAATGTTTGTCAGCATTCGTTATACGCCTAAAGCTGATAGAAATGCAGGTCAGCATTCGTTATACGCCTAAAGCTGATAGAAATGTAGATCAACATTCTTTATACGCCTAAAGCTGATATAAATGTAGGTCAGCATTCATTCTACGCCAAAAGCTAATAGAAATGTAGATCAGCAGTCATTCTACGCCTAAAGCTGATAGAATTATAGGTTAGCATTCGTTCTTTCCAGGTGTCATACTAAACGTTATATTGTAATTAAAGTTCTAAGAGCAGTTTTAACATTTTGTTCGGAACAACCAGATCAAGGATGTGAAGGGAACTCATTGAGACCTACACTCCCGTAAGTAATTAACTTAATCAGGTTCTGCTTGAAAGGCAGTTTATACCAATACTTGTATGTTAATGACAGTTACATATTATGAAATGTAATAATAATGCATTAATATTTTATCGAAAACTATTCAAATATAAATCAATGGATATAATAATATTAAACCTACATTGTATATTTGACCATCAATGGATATAATAATATTAAACCTACATTGTATATTTGACCATGTTCTTTGTACTAATAAGATAATATTTTTAGATTTAAAAATACTGAATTTTTTACCAAATTTCATTATGAACCCAAGTTTGTGTAACTTGTCAGACATGCTAGCCTCATTTCATTAAAAATAATTTCCAAAAATAATATCAATAATTGACATATTACCCCTTCCCCAAGCTGCCT
>NW_018405542.1:0-191 GCF_002113885.1 Mizuhopecten yessoensis
GTCTCTCATGATGGTCACGTGATTTACTAGAAACGTAAGAATTACAAACAATCTTTTAGTGCGATTGGACGTCGGAACAGGTGATCTAGCTGTTATTACAGTTGCATGTTAAAAATAAATCGTGAAAAAGATGTATACCAAAATACATATTTTTGATTTTATTTTTGTGTATTGCAAGATTCAATAGCAAC
>NW_018405542.1:2488-3053 GCF_002113885.1 Mizuhopecten yessoensis
TTAGGCATGCTTATATCGTTTTTAGCTATATATTCGAGGAAAAAATACCGGAGCAGGTACACTCACCGCCTCACTGGTCAGCCATTCAAGCGGAACTCTTATTGTGTATCTATGATTGTGGTCGTCATCGACTGTCATGGTTACAGTTGGACAGCAAATTCATAGTAAAATTGACTTGATATTTGGACAAGCACTCTGCAATTTATTGCATGTATGGCATGATATATAATTGGTCAATGCTTATATTGTTTATATGACGCCTTCGCAACATTTAAAGCATTGGAAGGTTATAACATGATCAGATGAACATTAACACTTAAACCATATCGGTACACTGTCTCCTGCACTCATAAACACATGCACGAACACACACCCCATATTGAGGCACGTCTATAAATGAACTTAGCTGTTGAAAGGACGATGCACCCTGATAACTAACCAACCCATAAGCCGACCAATATTTGTTTGTACTGAAAGCCATACTGTATAAATTTACACGCGATCGTCATAAGTGGGAAGATTTTTCGAGGATATGTTTACGTCGTCTCTCATGATGGTCACGTGA
>NW_018405542.1:8499-74398 GCF_002113885.1 Mizuhopecten yessoensis
GCGGACGTACGCGTTTGATCATTCAGACCATAAACCGTACCTGGTCCTCACAGAGGTTGTCATAAAGAAAAATCATAAATAATTTGGTAAACACTGTGTAAGTATTTAACAACGGCACTCAGAAAAGTTAAATGATTCTCTTTAACTTCACTGTATAATTATAGAACAAGGTGATCCTGTATTGGCTAAACTTACTTTTCAAAATCTTGATATAAAAAATATGAACTGGTTCCCTTTTCCTAAATTCCAAGTTCTCATAGTGCAGCGATGTGCGGTAAAAAGAGCTAAACACTGAACAAAGGGACATTTTATATATAATTGACCACAATAATCCACTTTAGTACACGTCATCCCGCCTTCACAAAGCATGTTTTGTGAATGGTTGTAATAATCGAAAGGGTGTATTACTCCCGACCTACAGCGAGAGAAAGCGCGATGTTTCGTCTCGAAACTGGCCATAAAAAGAGAGATATTGCAGGGCAAATAAGTAAGGAATGTCTTCTTTCCGGAAGCTCGCAGGGTGATAGAGAGTGTTGATAGTACTGCACCCTTCGTGACTGGAGTCCAGTTGTCAGTTGACAGTGCGTTTATAAGTAAAAGTAAATCTTTAGTATTTTGAGTATTCAATGATTCTTATCTATATTTGCATCAGCTTGATATTTTAATTAGATCAAAAATATATATATTACCTTATTACTGAGTACGGATATGTCAGTATCAAAATTCGGAATTTGATTTCTCTTATAATTTGTAAATACTGGGCACTCTTTCATTTGTATCATTTTGTCAATTTTGCTTAATAAAACTCTCCTAACCTCATGTTTTTTTCTGATCCTTGCCTCATATATTACAATATAAAGATATTCAGGGTTATTTATTCAATTTGGCAAAAAATGCTTTATATGAATGCCTACAAATTCGAAATGCATATACATGTATACCAAAGATCTTACGATTTCGAAATCGTACTCAAAGCCAGAATCATCAGCATTTAGTTTTTACGTCGTATACGCTTAATAAGTTACTAGAACATCGATCTTAAAGAAAGAGTCAGTGTTATCTATTTTTAATAATATCAATAATCGAGACATTACATTTAAAGCTGATATTAATGCCATCAGTAGTGTCCTCAGCACTTTGAAGGGTATATAGTGTCAATGTCATACAAGTCCTATAGGTTAATATATCATAAAATAGATCAAAGGGCAACACACAATGACAGGTCAATCAAACACAGGAACCGACGTGGAAATAGATATATCAATACAAGGGAAACGACTCTATTAATATATTTTGCTTACCATGCCAAAATTGTCTCATTGTGTAGTTTTCGATTGTTATTATATGGTATTCAGTAAAAAACATATTGTGTCACATATTCTTACGATATAATGATATTTAAACATAGCGGGGAATGTATAGGTATATCAATACATCCTTTATTCATGTTGTTCAACCTTCGGACTTGCCATTTCCTTTAAGGAAAATAATCTGCATGTTAATTTATATTTTTCAGAGATTTTCGATTCAACAGTTCAAGTAGTGAGCAAAAGGCAGTAAGGACGAATCAATCTCAAATACAGTTTGTCGATACCGAAAAAACATTCAACGGTAACGTTTCACTGAAATATATGGCGGTTTCGTCCATTTAGGATTTATCATTAGTTTTTATGGTCAAAAGAATGAAAAGCCATAATAGCAGCTTAAAAGTAAAAGTACGGTAGCTTTAAAGTGCCAGATACATGTAATAAACAACTTGCTATTTTATTCGCAACATTGCCACATATTTACCTAACACTTTCCGACGTGGAAATATATTTTATGTGGCGACAAACACTTCATTTCTTACCAGAGGACATATTTCAATACCTTTGTACCAGCGGGCTGCTGTAGAAAAGTGCTTTTGACTACAGCAGGTCATTTTCTTACACTATTATTTCAGGTAATACGTACCGGGAAATATTATGTAACAATCCGGTCAATCTCGGGGAATTTTAGTTTACAAGTCAACCACTTTGAAATATAAAAAGATGATAAGCAGCAGTACGAAATTAAGTCGATGCTCAAAAGTAAACAAATCAGGTTAACCGTACCACAAGGCAATTTATTAATCTAGGACTCGTCCGTGATACCAAAAGTCAACAGATTCAAAATCCATGTAGGAAGTGCGTAGAAACACATGCATAAAATAACATCATAGGAAGGGGCCTTTATGACCTAATATGCAATTACAAGTTTACAATTAAGCTGTGACAGCCAATGTATGCTTCAACTGATAGTTCATGTTACACGTGCCAGAATGAACACCAGAATATGTTCGAGGACCCATTCTCGTAAAAAGGACATGGTTTCATCAGAATGAAAAGCATGCTATCTCTATAGTCATAAGTTATCTGACGTTTCACTGAAATATATATTTCCAGCGTTATTAAAATGATATTTAAATTGTTAATCTTTTATAATTTAAAACAACATATTGATGTCATAATTATTAACCTCATATTATAATGTTATCATTTATTGTTTACACATGCACGTTTGATATAATCATATTTCGAATTATCAAAAAACTTTCAAATGTTAACTTGCTTTATGTATAACGTTTATATCAGTTGAAAAGATTACGTTATATATACCCTACAAAACGAGGACATCCTGTAATTTATAATCATAAAGATTGATTAAAGTTTGACATCGAACAATGCACCGGTTTTTAACCATATATTAACAATTGCCACTGTTTCTGAATTGATAACCAAAGTGTTGGCAAGTCTGTTTATTTCTCAATAACTTGATTTAGACTATCGTTCGTTCGAGACACCAAAATAAAAACATTAAATCTTATTTTTGTTGTTGTGTTTTTTTTTAATAAGATGCTTTTGTCAGCTAGTGTCAGCTGATTTTAATATTCTCAACAGCAAAAACAAAATTATATATCGGGGCATGGAATAAGAAGGTCGTACCACAATTATTTTATACACTATCTTTGAAAAGAATCAATATCAATTTCTGTTATAATTTTTTGTGTAATCAGTTTTGATCCAGAACTTTGTCTTCAAAAAATGCTATAGAGTACTCATATTAGATGAATCGCATATGTTTATCACAGGAAAAAAAACCCACAAACATTGCACGATACACTATTTTGAATACAATTAATTAAAATTATAGCTCCCCCTTTTTAATGATTTACCAAAAAACATATTTCGCTGCTTACAAAACAAATGACTCAACATATAATTTGTATCATTACGTCATCTTTACGAAACTGTATGAACTGTATAAGCAACAAGAGGCCATCATATAATAACTGTAACACAAATTATTATGTTTCTTTTTGTGGAGTAAAATATGAAATTAACATGATCATGCATTCACAGCAAAATCGTTCACACGTGAATAAGCGTATAAAACATATTTGGCCAGCAAACAAAGCATTTACACCAAGCTTTTGCACCAAAATAAACAAAGCGTACATCAGTCTTTCCAGTTTTCCGGCTATACAATAATTATGGAATATGGAAATTTATATATCATGTTAGTTTTATGACTATTGAAAAAACTATTTCTGAATTTTCTAACTTATTTAAACTGTGTAATAGCTACAAGATGTGAAGGTCAATAACTGGAATTACCATTATCATTCATATACGTTACTGTCTAAATCATAACAATATGCTTCAAACCAATTAAGATACGGAAAATGTAAATTAGATATAAGATATAAGATAAGCTGAGATCATTTGAATTGTACGAGGAGAATAAGACCAGAGTAGCTGACAGTAAGCATCCGTTGCTTCATCGACAGTAGGCCAAATCAGTATTTCGGTCACATCGATGAAATGTATCTCTTGGGCGTAGTGTAACTAAAAACGGTGATGTTTATATAATATAAAATTGAATCTTTCACGATTCAAAATGACTAGTTATGATTAATGACCATGACATAAAAATGAGCTTACAGGTAATGGAATTTAGATTCCGTTTTTAAAAACATTTCTTCTAAAACATTTGATTATGAATTCAAATTTTAAACAATGACAGCGATATTTGACAGGGTCAACGACAGTTTCTGTGTCGACATTCGTTTCTTCCGAATACATTGTACTAAAGGCACATCGGGTCCTGGACATCCTGAAAATCAATGTTAATGGTGGTTCAGTCAAAATTGGTTTTCCTTGAGATAAGCTTTGTTTTGGTGTTTATTTTATGCCATTTAATTTAATTTAGACTAAAATAAAAGGAGACATGTTTGAATAGAGTCCAATAGTATCTTTCAAAGTGGGGCTGTCGTTCGACCTTTATACTAGCATAGCTATTTTGTAATAATGTATACAGAAAAGCACTAATAATTTAATAACAAAGAACAAGATCAGATGAGCCTTTATAGAGACTTAATACTTTCACATAAATAACAATTACAAATATGAATTGTCAAGTCCAAAGCCATCCTGATTTTAAATCAGTCTGTAAAATCCACATACACGTGTAAAAGTCACGGGAGACTTACAGATAAATAAGAAAATATATATTCCAAGTGTTTAATGAGAAAGAGCGGTAGCAGCAGATGCTTAATGGCTTTGTTTACCGCACCGTAATCCGGATTTTGGCACTTCACATACACATATATACTCAGTCATTTCCTTTAATTCCCCCCAAAAATATATAAAGATATTAGAGTAATGGGCCCTAGTCAGCAAGATTATGCATGAAATACCTTAAACAGTCAATGATCTGATGATGATTAGCTAAGCAGTTTAAATCGCTGCTAGTAATGATATAAGAAATGTTTAGTATAATATTCACACATATCATTCTTATAATTGGAAACAATTGTATATTTACAACCGACAGCAGTCTATTCAAATTCGGTATAAGTAATGTACCTGACTTTGTGTTATCACTGTGTTGCCACATACAAGTATTTAAGTATTCTTACTCCGAAATATTTCAAGAACGTACGATTATTTCTTGTAAATTATCAATCAAAAACTAATTTTAATTCATCTCACAATTTGACTAATAATGTATAAGCTATCATCATATTCTACCAATAAGAAATCTCAAGTATTAAATGTGTGGCAACGTTTTGTGTACTTTACCTGTGCAACGATGTGACGAAGTTGTATAGTTTGTATGTCACTCGACCAAGGACAGTTTGCAAATCGATAGGGAGCGTATACACACTGTAGCAGATAGGTTACAAATGCGACACGTTTAAAACGTACATTGTTTGTGTAGAAAGTAAAACATCTATATTACATATTTCCAATGAATCTAATTGAAAAATATTGACGAAAGACCTAATGTCTTTACTTTACAGTCTTCGAATATTGCCGTAACTTTGATAGCTACAACATTATCTATTGATATTGTATACGTTTCTTTCAGATGGAAAGTAGAGGTTTGTCACGTCCTGAAATTCATCAGCAATTGTATCTGTGTAATAATTAATAAAGCAATATTGACTTGGATTATATATGTTTTATTGATAAAGCCATCATAATGAGCTCTTAATCACAAAATTATTTCAATCCAGTCATATATGTTAATCTCCATTTAGATTATGCAAAAACAGTGCAGTAAAAAATAACGAAATAAACTGAGATATAAAAAATATAAGAAAAGTCTTTCTTTCTCTGCAGTCATGTCATATATGGAAGATTATACGTTCATTGCGATACAACATAATGAATTCAAAAGACAAATGTATAGGAGATCAAAATTGTATCAAAATATATAACTTAAGCAGGACTATTAACAGCTAATATATATATTGACATCATTCCTTCTAGAGCTTAGCAAACCGTCACTGCGTAAAAATTAGCATATATATGCAGTGAACGGGTGTTCGGGGTTATGGTATCTGTTTCAAATACGGTGCATGACCATACATATATTAACTTTAAGGTTCAGCGCCATAACAGTCTGGTGTCAATCAATACTTCGTACATACTCGGGATCTATCGTGTCTAAATTTATAACAACGAGATGCTGACAACCCCTTTATCATGTTTATTTATTATATTATGTATATGTAGATACACATATATACTGCTCACATTTTGCTAAGGATCACACACATATATATATATATACATGTCTATAACGTTAACGATGGCGGCTTCGTTCTGGAACATTCGATCGCGTAACTATCTACGCAAGATATAAATCCGCGAACATAACGAGCATTATGATCGAGATTAATTAACTAATGGTTGTTCGCTATGTATTTTCTTTTACGCGATTGTTAATGGTCATATTTTTCATCGAACGCGTTAACCATGTAACATGTTGTTACCACCTTCGTTCATACTACCGTATACGCCATGAAAAAGACTGCAAATCCTTATATAATGTAAAGAATTTAACAAAATAAAAGATGAAAGATGAATATTATATTCCTAGGCCTGAAATTGAATTATTATGCAATGCCATGTAGTTCTTTTCATTGATATGTTCAGCTAAGAAAATAAATAGGAACTTATTTCCAAAATTGGGAATGGATGATGATATTGTGAAATTTGTGCCGATATTCCGGACAACGGAGTCAAAATCAATTGAGTTTTCAATGGGAAAACACCAAATTATGCCAGGCTTTACCTTACTTCATCAACATAAAATATGCACAAAAAAAGAGATGGTTTCTAGTTACCTCGCAACTGTTTCTGGGTAGAGACAATTTAATAAATAATCTATAATAGATGTTTGGGGTTGGTGTTTTTTTTAAAGTCTTTATATCTGAAGCAGGAAGCATTAACAACAATACAATGCAGAAATATCACGCGCCATATACGATTTTAAATAGCTTGAAATATTTCATTAAATTCTGCATGTAAAACGAGATATCAAAGTGACGAACAAATAAGAAAAATAAACAAATGTACTGATTTGATTGTTTTCCATTTTGACACTCAGTAAACAACAATAAAACTAATAGGAAAGGTAAAAGTTTTCAAAGGAGGACTAGACACATAATTAATAAATGTTCAAATACCTTATAACACAAGCTAAAACAAATGATATATCGTGCTAGTACTCTTGTAAAAGAAGTAAGAAACACAAATATGTATTCAAGGTGGAAGCAGCAACCCTAATACAAAATATCACACGTCATAAACGATTTTGAATATTTCATGAAATACTGCATTGACATTACAGAAATATACGGAACATTAAGGAAAACTTAGTCTAAAATCATAATAAAGGATTCAAAATACACTAGGAATTGTCACAGAGAACTGAATAAACATGACCCAATCATAAGTAATAATGATGTAAAGATATACATTTGTAAGTATAAGGTAGTGAACTAAATTACTTTTTAGGCATATACACGGTCACACCAGTGCGCTCTTTTAGTTTTTCAAGACACTTGTCAAGGCGAACGGTGTAAGAAAGAGGTACGTGGTACCCAAGCTTTCTGGCCGCATCCTCTGAAAACATTTTCGAAACAATCGATACCAAATTGACAGTTTTATTTTCCTCGTCATGGACATCTAACGTAAACACAATAGAGCCGCTATCTCCATCCTGAGAGAAAACACGATCATCTCGACCTTTGATCAAGTATGCCTTCTGCGTATCGACAAGTCCAACAAGTCGAAAATCTTGGCTGACCACAACTCCTTCACTCATTCCGGTTGCAGCACCTTTTTTTGTACATTACAGTACCAGAAGCAAGACTGCCATTAAACACAACACAGTCACACGATTCATCAGTTTCATTTCTGAACTTAACATCGCAATCTTCGCTGGTTCTCAAGTTCTCGTCGAGTTCTATCACGGCGATGTCATATTGCATGGTCGTAGTGTTTCCTGTACGGTGAAGACTTGTGAGAGATTTCCCGAATTTCTTAATTTCGCCTTTTTTTAAGAAAAATGCGTCATCGTTTTGTGTAAAGAGATGACCTGCAGTAATCGCCACTTCAATGTTTTTGTGTGTTTCCTGTTCTGAATTTGAAGTGGTCGGTTCGTCAGGTTCTTTGGTTGTCTCTTTCATGATTGGTTTGGTTGCTTCTGTTACCATACCAACAGAACCCCACTGTGTACACGATTTCAGTATATGGCCTTGTTCTGTCAAGAAGTTTTGGGAAACTGCTACCACGTCAACACGTATATTGAAGTTGCCTCGTTCGTCGCAAAGTTTCCTAATCTCTCGATAGGTAACTTGTTGTACTTGCTCATTGCCTTTCTCGTCAAGAAAGACTACAAAGCGGTCCGCAAACAATCCAAACGCCAAAACACCGCTGTCTTTCATTCTGAAAAGGTAACAGATAGAATATTGAAGACGCAGATATTCAAAATATATCAACATAGCAGGAAACCAGCTACGGAAATACATTCCTGACCTTAATCTAGCATTTGCGATATAGAACTATCTATTTGTAAACAAATCGTGATCGTTGTTGTTGGTAATTTAGCCAATTGATTTGTGTAAAAATGTAATTTTATATTTCTCCTTTGCGTCGATGGTTTTACTTTTACATAGCCGACATCGTTCTTTGTGTCGTTGTAACTGTAATAAATTCAAATATACGAGAAAACTCGAGTAAATAAGTTATTACCGAAAGGTACATTGCAGTTAGAATTATGTTTTAAAAAGAAAACTTCTCACCCATTTAATGCTAAATCTATTTCGTCTGTAATTTCACATTTAGTTTCACGGTCTGGAAGTACTTTTCGGGTAAGCAATACAGTCACAGCTTCCTTTGTGTTTCACAGCATGGTTTTTTTGTCAGAGTTTGGAGACTTAATTGTTTCCTCATATTCATCAATGCGTGGCTGCACTTCTTTTGCATAGGTGAACAGGTCTTCACCTAGAATATGGGTAAGTTTTCGTCTAATGCAAGTTGAGGTATCTTTTTCTACTCTGAAAACTCGTACTGATTGGCTTTGTCCGGTTATCTCGACATCAATGGTTGGACTCGGAACAAACAACACATTCGATGATTCATGTACCTGTCCAGGAAATTCGAATGACTAGTTAATTTATGATGTATAAACAAATGTTTTAGTTGATTTGTTGGTGTGAACCTGTCCAGGAAATTCGAATGACTAGTTAATTTATGATGTATAAACAAATGTTTTAGTTGATTTGTTGGTGTGAACCGACTATCTTACTGTCAAAAGCATTACATAAAACGTATCTCTTCGATCTACAAACAGACTGTTTGTGGATCGAAATATACGATTTATGTAATGTTTTTGACAGTAAGATAGTCGGTTCACACCAATGATTTTTTCCTTTGTTGTTTAACTTCATCTACCTATACTGGAGTACAAAAGTGGGGGTATCTTTCCACAGCTATAACATGAATATGCAAACGTGAATGCACACCCAGAACTACAACTGTTCATATACACATCTTACAGTTATATTCACATTTTATACAATGTTATATCACAATAAGTTAATAATTTTCATTTGTATATTGTGTCTTGGTCATTTGTCATTTTTTTGGATATATAAAAGTAAAATGAAAAATTCTTTACCACAGCTCTAAGAGATGAAAATAATAGATTCACAATTTCATGCTTTTAGCAAAATACTTACAGTAATGCAAGTCTCATTTTTGTCCAGAAAGAGAATCAGACACGAACAGTCTTGATCAGGTGTCACACTTGTACGCTCTTTTTCTTGTTTGAAACATTTCTCTGAAAAAAATACGTAATTTACAAAATGTTTATCTGTTAGCTCTATGTCCCATCTTCAAGAACATTTCATACTCCTGGTTTCTTATTTTATGCTGTTTAGCATGAACTACAAACATTGCGGAAAATGTAGATAATGTTTACATCGGTCTCAAGTCTTACTAATGAACATTTATTTTTTATATCTTCAAATAGAAGAGACATATTTTAGATTGACTTTTGTTTGTTTGAGCGTTTTCTACGACACCATTGATGTGAGACAGCAAAGTTGCGCCAAAGTTTCAAAGAGCATGTTTTGCTGAAGAGTTTTAATATAAATGTTATTTTATCAATGGTATGAGTTGAAGAGATAAGATAACGTGAAACGATGTTCAGTGTGCGGCTATTCGGTCGGTGTGCTAATCATATCAACACAGTGTATGCATGATTGAAGTGTACGCCTTAACCGTTTAGACAACTATTTAGGGATACACTGTTATTGATAGATGTTTCTCAGCATATAAAAGTCATATTTATATACGGTTTGTTGAAGAATATATTTTTTTTATCATTGATACCTGTAACATCTGATTTGTCGCTGTAATCATGGTCCCCCATTATGGCGGACACCTCTCGTGAAATATCATCTTCATCACCGTCCATAGCTATATGTAGCTGCAGTTCGTGTTGTTCAAGGATTCGTGGGTATTTCGGAATGATGTTCCCATCACCAAATATAGTTCGACACCTATTTTGAATGTCCTTTGCGAATTTCAAATTTCGCTGTAAGAGCGGAAAGCTTTCCACTTTGCAACGTAGACGAATTACCCGAAAAATTGGATCTGCAAGAAAGAATTCCAATCATTCCTTAAACAGCGGAATATTGTGTGTTTGAAATTATAAGATAATTTGAAGGTTATCTCTAACACACAACTTACATTTGATATTCAGTAAAACCTTACACGTTATAAAGATACTACCTTTGATAATGTTTGACGATTTGTCCTTTGAACAAGCTTTGAATTGTACCACTGGATATACTTTTCCTGGTTTGCCAGTGCCCGGATAAGTGTTTTTTCTACGTAGTTGGTACCCATTGTCCTCATTCTGTATGTATAAATATACACTGTGCGTGAAATATATACGTTTAGGCAGATATACCCTATAGATATAGTTTAAAAGTAACCACTGATGACAGATAAAGTATATGCGTGAACCAAAATTTCTCTTATCATATCCTCACCTTTTTCTCACAATTTCAAATTATTGATTCTTGGAGAGCCAACTATAACAGTACTCCAGCTGTATATCAAGCATATTACAATATCAAATTTCATGTGGCAAGAATTTAAATGTAGTTATTATTATTATTAATATTTCAATACAGGACAACAATACTTTCCTTAATCAGTTGATATACAAATATGCAAAGTCATTCTTTCAACTCTTGAACATATTAACAGATTCAATATGATTTTTGTTGTTGTTATTTAAATCATTATTACAGTGATGTTTTAAAAGTTTGAGTAAATAATGGGTGTGCAACAAATTCAAAAGATAATTAACAAAACGCATTTACATTAAGGAACAAAGATTTACCGACTTACTTGTTTCAAGGTTAATTCATCTAAACCTTCACTAAAACATGATTGGGATTGTTCATATGAAATCGATCTGTAAAGCAACGAACATGCAGTTTGTGCCACTTGTTTAATCAGTCCTAAAGGGTTGTTTTTAGATATATTCTCGTTCCACAGCCTCGTAGTATTCTCCACTACCGGCCCTGCATACGAAAACAGGAGAAACACATTTTGTTTTATCGTATTGGATAAAATCAGATTGATACTATGCTAATGAATGTGATGTAAATTATATGGACAAGCTACATCACAATATAAACTTATTTCATGCTGATACGTAACAAAACAATAAAACTGTTCTCGAGAATTATTTAAACCATCTCTACGTACTCTTTTGAAAACAACAGTTTCTTGATTTTTTTTAAGAAATAAGAGTTCAGCTTTCAATATATTGCTTTTTTTCAAAAATCATACCCAGCATACACAATGTTTATAAGATACAAGCTTTAAACATCCGATTACCTCGCACCTTAAGATACACAGATTACTTCTGATAGTGCAAGCATTTTAATAGGTGATATAAGACCTCTATCGTAAAATGCATTGCATGTGCACATAACAAAAAATAGCAGTATAACAGAAATACAAACACAGTCTTTGCTTTATGATAAGTTTTGCTTTATTTTGATAATGCATTGATAGCTTAAAAGAGTTAATTGACTGAAATGAAAGATACTTTGTATTTTGTTAACAGTCTAAAATCAAACACCTAATTAACAAGCGATTCAGCCATTAACATATATTTGTGTTCTGTTTGATCGATAAATAATGGAGGGGGTTGGCAATACTGAATTCAGATCGTAAACCTGAGACACAAAGTGTCTTTATCATTTCAATTTCTAAATTATGTAAATAATGGTAAATGAAAACTATAATTATTATAATAGTGTTGATGACAAGACAAAAGCAAACATAGTTTTTATTTACATCTCATTTAAATAATTTAAAATTTCAGATGAAAGCTTTATATCACCATACATAAGCCCCCTGATCGCACTAATTAAGGTAGGAGTGTTGTAGTACATATATGATCGGACAAAAAATCAGGATCACAAAACGAATATTAAAATAAAAAAATAAGGGTACACCTCATATTCAAAAATAAGCATAAGTAAGTATAAGGATATATAAGTATAGAGAGCATGTAAAGTAGACAAACACACACATATAACTACATCGGTAAATAAGTAAAAAGTAGACTTCGTCAATATTGAACTTCACGCGCCATACAGCTTCTAGGACACATCAGGGATGTAAGTGGCCAAAAAGGTGGAAATTCAAACTGATCTAAGCTACTGTTAAAACAGAAGGATTGGTGCATACTTTGATAAATTGAAACCACTGTAATTCTGCTTATTTTTAAGATCCTTATTTCAAAAAAATGTTTTTAGGTGTTAAGATAATTATATTGTGGCCCAATCTGACCCAGAGTGTATCATGTTTGAATAGTGATAATAACTTATGACAATATAAATGTGTACCTAATGTTAAGTATGCAAGTACTGATTTAACTTCCAGTTTAACAAAGAAATAAAAATTATTAAAGAAATGAGGATGTTTTCATATGAACATAAAATAATTGTTTATGTTAAGATTATAATTTTCTATTAATTTCGGTTCCGATTTATGCATTGACTTTCTCTACTTTAATTCGTTACTCATCAATAACGTATGTATCTTGATTTTATTTTCATTTCTTCATTTTGATCATCAGATTATTCAACAAAGTAATCAGAATTGTAGTGGATGATAATTACTATCTTTAGTATTTTGGGTATTAAGTGTTTCTTAAATATATTTGCATCAGATTTGTATGTTAAGAAGATCGAAAGAAATATATACATATTAAATTATTCATTAGTATCTTTTAGTCAATTTTGATTAATAGTTCTCTTCTAATCTTATCGTTTTTTTTTACTGGTCCTTGCCTCATAAATTACTATACACAGATACTTAGAGTTATTTATTACAATTGGCATGGTATGCTTCGTAAGTACATGTATACCAAAGATCTGACGTTCACGAAATCATACGCCACTTCAGCATTTTGAATCATCAGTTGTAGATGCTTGATAAGTTACTAGAACATCGATCTTTAGGGGCGATTCAGTGTTATCTATTGTTAATGATATCAACAATCGGAACATTCCATTCATATTTCATATGAATGTCAGTAACACTTTGAGGGTATATAGTGTCAATGCAATACAAGTCATATGGGTAAATATTTGTTAAAATTGTTCAAAAGGCAAAGAACAAAGGCATTAAGTCTTCTTCACCCAATCATGCTTCTGACCAAATTTTGACAGTATGCTGTCATTCCTACAGAAGAAGATGAATATTAAAGAATCTACTACATCTCCCGTATTGAGCCCGTTTACCATTGCCAAATAGTATCATTGTGCCGTTTTTTTATTGTTACTTTACAGTATTCAGTAAGAACAACTACTATGTCACACATTCTAACGATATAACGCCATTTAAACATGGTGTGGATTGCCTAGTGTTAATCAAAACAGCATTTACTTACTTTTTACAACGTTCGGACTTTCCATTTTCTGTAAAAATATTATCAAAAAGCAAAATATATATTTTCAAGAGGTTTTCGATAAAACAGTTCAATAAGTAAGAACTGGGAGGAAGGAAGCACCTATCCCAATTTGTGTTTGTCGATACCGAAAAACAGAACAATGTCAAAATTTTGGTGCAACTCTTAGCAGTTTTGTTCATTTAGGATTCCTTAGTAGTTCCTATGGTTAAACAAGTAAAGAGCCATGACTGTATAGTTCTGAAAGATATCGAACGTTTATATAACGTTTTTTTCCTGTGGTTGCCACATAGCCACATACTTACCTGATAATTGCAACATGTCTAGCTGGCGGTCAACACTTCATTACTAACCAGATACTAGCCTAAGACGGTCAGTAGAAAAGTGTTTTTCGCTGCAGCAGGTCATTTTTCTTATACAAATATTTTAAATAAACCGTACTAATACAAATTATATATGTTAAAATCTGGTCAATCTCGGGAATTTATAGTTTAGCAATTTATGACGTAATAATCAGTAGCAATACGAACCTAAGTCGATGCTAAAAAAATAAAAATAAACAATGCCGCAAAGAATTGTGTCCCTTTCAGGCTCATAAGTGACACTAAAGGTCAACAGATTAAAATTCCATGTCTGTAGTAAGAAGAAACAAATGTATGAAATAACATAGGAGGGGCCTATACGACATGTTATAAAATTACAAGATTACAATTACGCTGTAAAAGACATGTTATTCTTCAACTTATATTTCACGTTAAACGTGTCAGAATGAACATATTTCGTAAAGAAATCAAAGTTTCATCAGAATGCTAAGTACGTTACCTTTGAAATCAGACGTTATCAACATGTGATATTTCTTTCCAGTGTGATGTCCTTTATATGTATTAACGTGATATTTAAATTGTTAATCGTGTGTACTTTGAAGCAATATATTTATGTCATGCGAATTATAATTATTAATCTAAGATTGTATAATGGTTTTTCAGATGATATATCGAAAGATATTTTATCATATAATGTCATAACAATATCAAAAACCTTCACATTTTTTCACAACATTATCTAGAAAGTTTATATAATTTGAAAGGGTAGATACACTTCAAACGCACCCAAATGAGGACAGCAAGATAAACAACTATAAAATATCACCCGACAATCGTTAAACATATAAATATCAAAGCTACTAAAAGTTACAAGTGATATCGCGGAATGCACCGGTTTTCAACTGTACAAACAATTACAAAGTATATTCTAGATTAAACATAGTCAGGGTTGTCAAAACAGCGATAACGCACCGATCATATTATGCCCATGATCGGAAACACAAACCTTTCTCCAAAGTATATATAACGTACGTGTATACATATGAAATATCAATTAATAGTGTTTGATATTCAAACAAGTTAAATTAAGGATGATTGATCATTACATGAAGTGTTATTTTAACAAAATATCGAAGTTATACTTACACTTATACAAAATTAGTTGTCATTCTATTTTTTCAAAAAAAAAAAATCCGTATTTGTGCATAATTTATTATTTGAAAACGGCCCGTTTACTCGTACACCTTGGGAAGCACAGAGTATGTACGCAGTTACTTCCCTTTGGCTGTGACGTCATTTGTGACGACCGGAAAGCGCGCCAGCTGTCAGTTCGGAGGCAGTCGTCCGGAAAACGTAAACAAACATGGTACACTGTGCTGCGCTGAACCAGGGACGTACTGTCCCTGGCTGAACTGTAACAGTAATTCCAATAATGGAGAGAAAATCAGTATGTTCCTGTTCTCAAAGGACAAAAAGCTGCGGAAAACATGGACAATTAAGGTAAAGAGAAAGGGATTTTCTCCAACCTTACACACGAGACTCTGTCAAAACCATTTTGAACCAGGCAGCTTCGTGAGAGATCCACAATTGATGTCGTCGATAGGCTTTGAACCTAAAAGTCTGAGATTAAATCCGGGAGCGATACCAACACTTTTTGATTATTCACCAAAGTGTTCAAGCAGTTTGGTTCACATGTTAACCCCTTTAACCTCCAAGTATGAGGACCTAGCTGTAGAGTGCGTCCGTGTATGTTCGTACAGGCATCTAAGTTTGTACATGTTGAATTAAAGGCTTATATAAATATGCTGGTGTTGTTTTCTGTGTTAAAGATGCGACGTACATGTACAGTGAGTTATCGAGCTACTCTGTGTACTATATTTAGACACCTTGTTGATATGGATACATCCTATAATTTGATTGGATGGAAGAAGTTGGTGTCGGAAAAACAAACTTGCATGTTCCGGAGAGGTTTTCAGCAGTCCGAAAATCTGACACACGTCGTAAGTACATTGCTATTATGAAAATACATGGAACAACTGAACAAGTAGAGCCGAGTGTTGCGATAACTATTTGTTTGATCTTGCTTTCTAACCATATATTTCCAAATGCCCACATTTTAATATTTAATAAAATTCACAGTTTTTAAGCGTACGAACTTACCATACTACACTCATATACGTATGACACAGTACCGGTAAGTTCGTACAGGCAATGCAGATCTATACTACAAATCGTACACAATGTCTAAACGCCTAATTTTGATAACTTTAGACAGTTACTGAGTGAAAAGCTGGCTCTTACAGAATGTCTGTATGATATTATAATTTAATCATAATATAATGACTTCTTTTAAGTTCTTAATGTTACCTAAAACTTATTAAATTTGGAAGAGCTACTTTTATGAGGTCACACACATACACAAGTTCGTCTGCTAATCTTGTCGTGTTTACATTTGACATTGATGGGATTGATTTTAAAATGTTTAAAATATGATGCGTGAACCGTCTGACGCATACATATAATATTAATACGCTATCCACGTGTTCCTGTTTACAAACAATATGCTTCGTCTTACACTTGGACAGGAACAACAGGGTAAGAGAAAAATAATCATTCACCCCCTTGGGGATGAGATAGGGGGATCTCAACCCTCGGGGGAATATTTTTAAGTTACCAAACACTCGGCAAAGCCTCATGTTTGGCAAATTAAGAATCTTCCCCCCTCAGGTTGAGATCCCCCTATCTCACCCCAAGGGGATGAAAGATTTTATTAATCCCAACTCGTAGGCGTTCCACAACAATTCCCATTTTAGAACTTTGCTATTTAAGTATTTCAACTTTTACTTTCTCTAACAATAGAACATGTATTATTATTATAAAGTATATTTATATTAATCTATCAAATACTAAAATTAAATAACATAGGTTTAATATATTTTTGGTTTCTAGAATATGGCGACCTCTCGGTTGTAAAACTGGAAGCTTGTCTACTATGCTATGCAGTCAAGATACGTTTGTAGTTTTAACACTTTCTGAAACATTACTGGTTATACATACATGTACTTTTAAACTGCTCCAACTCCCTAAAGTGACGCGCAACCTATAATAAGTGTCTTTAAGTTTGTCACAGCTAGCTATATAGACACCTGTCGTGACTGAGAAAAAATACTAATACACTTAAAATTGAAATGTAATGAACTCGTCCATGGCGAAAATACATATATTTTTTTAGTTTCTAACTGCTGTAACATCGACGGTATTTGGTGGATTTGAGCATGCATGGTCTTAAACTGAAGGAGAAGAACCAGTCTTCAAATCAAGCTATAGCATTACATCGGTTCTCGAAAGTGTGTGCACAAATTCGGAAGTGGAACTAAATAAACATTTCAATTTTGTTTAGTCGGACAACTACACGTAAAAAAATAGTGTACACTATATGTAACAGAGTCAACACATTTCGACTAATGGGCACAGCCTCGGATAAGAAATGTACTAGGAGACTAGTCTATATCCTTTCTTACACTTATTCGAGAAATTAACAACAACAATTTTCCTGGCTTACTTTCATTGTATACGTCTCCTGTCGTTGCCCCGTGGCTTCTATCAGGGCATAACAAATGAGCCAGATACCAAACGTGTATCGAGTATCCTGAAAAAAAAATCAACGATCAGGCCTACTCAGCGATCGATAGTTTACCTTTTTATTGTTAGTTACGAGTCAAGATCACTCTGATTTTATCAATTATCGTTAACTCTCAAAATATACATTTATAACGTCAATATAACGAGTTTATATCGTCTGATGTAACATAAATAACGATGATTTAATGTGGTGTACGAACTTTCCGGAAAACGTGTACGAACTTACACGGTTCTGTACGAATTTACCCGCCTCCAACTTTTATTCAACATACATATAGTATAAACTGATGAATGAAGCCAGAGATTAAAAATTAACCCGAACATTAGGGCTCTTTAGGAGTCCTTTGGTTCTCACGGAAAGGTGCATAGAAGCGATGTGATTAGCGATCTTGTCCAAAGGTGTACGAATATACACGGACGCACTCTACGAAACACCGAACAGGAAAAGAGTAAGGAGCAATGTCGTGCGGAAAAGGCGGATACTTGAGGTAGGCATGCGTCAAATACTTTACATATCTAAATGCATTTTGTACCAAGGATTGAAAAATCGAGCTTAAACGAACCATTCTGGTGTAAGATCTGCATTGACGCAAGTCATACTGCCGGTTTCCTGACCCTGTTCGTCGTCACTAACATCCAACTCAGACGATTCAGATTCACTTATAACCTCTAAATCGGTGCAGTCTGGCTCATACATGTATGGCTGAATGTCCAGTGTTAAGGAAACTTCTGGAATATCCTCGTTGTCACTAAAATCCACGGAATCCATAGTCCCGGTACCAACTAGTTCAGTAGTTGTTGTGACAGACGGTCGTCGCAAATGACGTCACAGCTCTTCCGGTTTAACGAACGATAACTCATGCTAACTTGTATTTGAGATTTTCAATACCGGTTACAAAATTTGCTGATTTTCGCAACTTTTGTGTTTTCAAAATATTTTTCATTTTACGGAAGGGATATTTAATGAATAATGTCCCCAAAAAAAGCAAAATATGTGAAAATGAAATTGGGTTTTTATCACCTTTAATATAAACATTGTTTTGGTGTTTATTTCATATCCATTAATACAAATTATTTTAAAGCATTTTGGAGACATGCAAATTCTACTTTGATCATTTTCTTTTATTGTTTGGGTAGAGTTATTTCAACAGTAACTTTATTTTGTAAAACAGTTCATGAAATCTTCAACCTGCTGTTTTTGATATTGTTGATACCTTTAAAAGGGTAACCGTCGTTCGACCTATGTACTAGCATACTTATTTAATAAAAATATATAATGAAAAGCAGGAAAAAATTACAACAAGGAACCAGATAAGATGAACCTGCATTGAGTTCAGTACTTTCTCATAAATAATATTAAATGTCAAATCCAAAGATAGGTTGATTTTTATCAGTCTGCATGAAGGGACCAGTGAGACTTACTAATAAAATAATATAAAAGTCTCTCCAGTCCTTTATGAGAAATGGATATAGCAGGTACAGTATAAGGAAAGACGACAAACAAAAGGATATTTAAACAACCAATAATCTTACGTTGACTGGCTGAAACGTTTGAATCGATGTTATTATTTTTTTCTAGGACTAGTGAAAAAACCAACCCTAAAATAGAAAGTGAAAGAAAATTATGACAGACACATTCTTCTAAAAATGCGTTAAAATATACTAAAATGTATAAGAAAGACAAAACATAAGCATAACAAAATAAACGTTAATACAAATATATGAAATAGCCTTACCTTTTAACTGTGACACCATAGAACGCTACAATTGATATGACGATTACCTGACGGTAACTACGGCTTTCAATCAGTAAAGATAGACAAATAAACTGTGTAAGTAACATGCATTGTGACCGTATTACCGGTATGGACACGTATCTATCGATGCGGTCATGCGTGACTATTTGTATTATTGAAGGCAGGTGTTTATATGCATGTAACGTTGTAAATCATAGTGAATAATTAGTAACATTCATTCTATAACCATTGTCGGAGAAGGTATCAGTAATTTAATTGTTATACAAAAATGCACTTAGTAACCGTGATACTGTATAATTTGTAGAGAAAACCCCAAGTAGTCATTGTGTCTGTTCTAGTGTGGGTGCGCACTGAAGCAAAATAAACAAAAGATGCGTTTATTTCTGTAGCTTCATATTATGGGCAGACGGCCAGGAATAATTCTGTAGGCCAGCAATGATGTCACCAGATCTACACCATCAGGACCGACCAAACCTCACATAGAGATACCAGGGTCAAAGTCAGCTGTTGGAAGATGTGATTACAAAGGAAGGCATGGACGAACTGGAAGCCGCTGATCAGGGAAGTGGATGAACTGGTAGCCTGGTAACTTTGTAACAAAGTCACGAAAGAGAAGATTGCTAATTATCGGGTTCGTGGAACCGTTTGTTGTATCTTACACAGGGCGCTGTTATTGCTGGTAGTCAACAACGTATACTTGGAAACTGGTTTATCGGGCTTGTAGTCCCAGATGAGAAGATATTGTAGCTATTTATATAAACTAATGTAGGAAAAGTAGTGAAAGTTATACTGAGTGTAAATACTTGTAGGTTATTTATTTAGTTTTGCTTATGTAAATACATTTTTATGTATATATTTGTCTTTGTTCCGGTTTTTATTTCCTGAGTACTCACTTGAGGCTTGCCCTGCGATACAAACAGCTTTAAAGATAGCAAATATCAGTAAATATTTTGTTTTTGTAAGCCGGGATCATCAATGTTCAATGTTCGTCATTCCGTAGGCCTTCCGGCCCCTAAGTTGAAAATGAATAACATACATGTGTACATCAATACTTAACAATCGAAGAATAATCCATAAAGGAGTGTTTACACGCATGCATGTAACAGTATTATTAGCATTTTTTTTTTCAATTTAATGTTTTTTCATTGAATACCGAATGTATTAATTTTCACATTTTATTGAATTTCTTTACATTGTTTACTCATAATAGCTGAACCAGCTTGAACACACTAGGTTTCCGATAATAGCATTTCTAATATTACTTTTTGGTGATTTAAATTGACATTGAAGTAAAAAAAAATAACTCATCTTCTATTTTGGCTAAATTGCAGCATGTTCAAATTCTATCATGCCTCGAAAAAAAGTTCATGTCTACCTTTCTCAATATTTAGATTAGGAGATGATAGACTAATACTTGAAACATGTTTTTATACACTGAATCGATAGATTTGAATAACTTATACTGTAAGAATCAAAAGTCAGCTAAATGTTGATATACTCACCTCATGCTACCTAACTTATTTTATGTAACAATTTTTGTTTGTATTCATCATTTATATCTTTTTTTATTTTTCTTTATCCATGGATACATAATTAGACATGTCTTATTTACAATATGGCCCTGCATCAATATATTTACAGATATCACAGAAAATACACAGAAGCTACATGAAAGACATTTGCAGTTTAAAATACATGTATATTAAACACAAATACAATACATATTAAAAAAATGGAATAGATATATCATAAAGTAAGTACCAAACTAAAGTTTTGAGAAGAAAGTCTGTAGATATTTGCGTTTAAAAGCAGCAACACTACTCGCATTTCTAATATTTTCTCCCAATCCATTCAATAAAACAAAACATATGTACACAAATGAACGTTTAAAATAATTAGTTCTACCAGTGGGAATATAAAACTTGTTGGGAACTGGATCTTGTATTTCTAAAACTGATATCCCTGACATAGGTAAACATATCGCTTAAACACTTAGAGTATCCCAATTTAAAATTGTGTAAGCCATAACTGCTTTCCTAAAAACAAAACGATCTTCTATTGGCAGCCACTTTAACTGTTTAAAAAGTATTTAGTTTAAACGTCCAATCGTTATCGTATAACAACATCTGCATATTAATCCTATTAATACTAATAGGCAGTTTTCTCTTTGATCCTTTTCTCTTATCTTTTGATTGATTTATTTCAACAGTACCTTGTTAAACTTTTCATCAAATATTCAAACTGTGGTTTTTGATATTGTCAACTAAAAGAAGGACAGATGTTCTGCCTGTGTACTAGCATACTTATTTTATAATAATGTATAAAGAAAAGCACGAATAATTTGATATCGTGCATAACAAATAACTAGCAGATCAGACAAGCCTATATAGAGACTTCAGTTCATTCTCATTAATACTAATAATTACCAATATTGATCGTCAAATCCAAAGTCATCTTGTTTTTGTGTCAAACTGTAAAATCCAAATACTCATCTAAGTACCAAGGGAGACTTACAAATTAAATAAAGAAGCATTTCTCCAGTACTTCATGAGAAAAAGGGAGGCGAACGAATGGTGATTTAAACAACCTATCATCTCATAAAGGTTGAACAGTTATAATCGTCGTTATCGATTTATCTTTGTGTTCTTTTTTTTTCAGATTCGAAGTCAAAATTCTATGAATGTCATTTTCTACCTTTTGTTAAAGTGAATTGGTACGTTTCTGCTGAAGTTTTGGCTAGTTGTATTCTTGTAGATCACAAACACGCTTATAGTTGTTTTCCCTTTTTTTTTTATTTATTTTTTAATTTAAGTAGAAACTTGAAAGTCAAATTAGATATTGCTAAACTAATTTCTCATATGTCTATTGAAAGACAATTATGGCATACAAATTCTCCCAATGCTATTCTTAATATAATGAACCATTATAAATTGATCCGTTTGCAGCGGAAAAACATATCTGGCAGTGTGATGTGATGTAAAAAAAAGAAGACAAAAATGTACACCAATGTCATCAAAAGAGGTCAACTTTAATTCGAAATATTAAATGACCCTATCTTTCATCTGGTTTCACCATTTAGGTTGAAAATACTATTATCAACATACGGTTTCGACTGTCTATCATCAGTAAAGATAACTGTATTTATGAACAGCTATACTTAAAGCATATACCGAGAATGTCTATTTCTTTTCCGATTACTAAGCCGGTATCAATCAGTACAAGGTCAATGTCGTTCACTTTACTCATACTCATACCAATCACGACCGTTAGCTTGCTATTATTCGATTGGGATGATTTGCTGGAGTAGTTGATAAAGCGCTAGCTTGTTACATGTACGTACATTACAGTATGTTATGTACTATTCATCCCTTTATGTAAGACTAAGTATAAATAAGGTACTTTGCGTGAATATTGTAATTGTACGTCGGGCGATGTGTTATAATTGCGTAGACTGATTTTCTCACTCAAAAATGATCAGTTCCAATGTCTCCGCCAGAGCTCGAACCCGTACTGGTTTACTAGCCTGATGCAGTGAATACTTTGACGAACATAGCCAGGGTCCAACCTCCCTATCGGGCGTGAACAGGTATTGGATAACCTGCCTGATCACATGAATGTTTTCGACCCACATTACAAACTTGATTGCTTCATACTTGTAGTTAAATAAATAAGGGTCTTTTTATATATGAAGTCTCTATCGAATGAGCAAAAGAGGGAGGATTCATAGCCGAGCCGATAAGAAGCAGTTGGAAAATACCTCACTGAGTGAATTTTGGAAAGATATTATAAATGTTCTGATGGTAAATATAGGATAAACGTGTTGTCTTTGACGACAAATGTATAGTTGTGTACAACATGTTACGTCTTAGTGTTTGTTGAAATCATGCGGCGCTTATTGTTAACACCAGACGCCCGGCTCCAGTTGAAGAATGTGTTAACAGCTATTTGTAGGGTAGGGCAAGATTGGGGTAAGATTGATATAGAGCACTTTTTAAATGTCGTTTGTTATATGAGATTTAGATTAAAAGAATTCCGTAGAGTGACCAAATTCATTAGGATTCTCGTCATTTCTGCTGCTTAAAGTATGTAACTTATACATAAACTCTTATATATACATATCGGTCAATCGCCACGCCAATCCCTACGTTTTAATCTCAAGTTCATCGTGCAAAAGTGATATATTCAACTTGTGCTTCATGACCCTGAGGTCCGCCATTTGTTGGAGAATATAGAAATGAAGTGTATATTATCGTTCACCATCGCTACATGTAACTTTGTCACCAATCCAGAAGGATTGATATGGCTTCATCAACGCCTCATCCTGAGCTTTCCAAGAACACTAAGAAAAGCAATGGTGTTATTCAATCTCTGACAGATCCCGATACGATAAAAGACGTGATCGGACAACTACTGGGCAACACTCTTGTAAAGGGCTCCCTTCTATCTAGTCTAAGGATAGATCATTCCAGAGTAAACTTGGATCTTTAGAAAAGAGAGTTGAAGAAATGAATCAGTACTCCAGACGTACATGCCTTAAGTTTAGGGGTATTCCAGAAACTGAAAATGAGCATACTGACGATATCATCAGCAATGCCTGTAACAACACATTAGGGGTAATAATCACGAAGCGAGATATCGGAAGGTCTCATAGGATTGGACCAAAGACATCCTCCCACCCGAGGGATATCATAGTTAGATTTGTATCATACCATACCCGTGCAATGGTCTACGCTGAGCGTTTCGCGCTATTTAAACATAATAAATCTGCAACAAACTTCAACACAAAACCTCCCTTCTACATCAATGAAGCTCTCACCAAAAAGCGTAGTGAAGTCTTTAACAAGGCGAGATTCCTAAAAAACAGCGGTTCCTTTACAGGAGTATGGACCCAGGATGGCCGAATAGACCTCCGCAAGAGTGATGTGTCTCGGATACAGGTCACCTCTCTATCTGAACTTTCTGCCTTCCCTGACCCACCCACGCGGCCCGTATCCACAACACCTCCTACTGGTTCCAGGACACTAGCCGATCGCGATCGGCCAAATAAGGTTTCTACACCAACGCCCAGACGTTGGAACCAGTCTTCCCACCAGACAGCTGCGGCTGCATGTACTACGAAATCCTCCTCTGTAGTGTCGAACAATACTTATGGCCCACTTCAAACCGACTCAAGTGACTGACAATATGTGACCTGTACTGACATACTGTAACTTATACATATATACGCTTGAACCCTAAATAGTTGTATATCTATATGTAAATATGTATAAATTATATTGTATATATGTGGATTACTGAATCCAGTGACCAAGTGTAATATATTAAACTAGATACTAGCTAAAATTTAAGTACATGTAAACACATATATATGTGTATTGTAATACTTTAACACCATGTGTCTAGCATTTACAGCTATATGTATACATGCACATATTTAATTTCATATACAAGTCTATTTAGCATATATATAATATAAATCATTGTTAGTCAGAAATAACATCAGGTAATTATATAAGATTCATATAAAATTACATCGATATCTTTTTCCAACTTCATAATACAATGCTTAGAAAACTTTATCTACGACAGGTATATTTACATGTAAATATATGTTTAAAATGTAATAAATTATATTGTATATATGTGAATTACCGACTTCAGTAACCAATTGCAATATATCTAACTAGATACCGGCTACAATTTAAGTACATGTACACATATATATATGTGCATTGTAAAGCTATAGCATCTTGTGACAGCTGTATTTATATTTATAGTTATTACTTCTATTTATAATCACACACTAAGTGTCAGTTGATTCAACCTTACATAGCTTAGTATTTACCCTTTGTAAACGATGATTATTATAGAAATGTATGACCGTAATTAATTACCTATACCATGGAATTATATTGTTATCCAAGTCCGTGTCCGTGCCTATACTTATTATAAATTTGTTTGTTTGCGTGTTTACGCAGGGATACACACTTTCTATATATATATATATCTTAATCAGTTAATGCACGCAGATATAATGCACGTAGGTACATGTATATATATATCAATATAATAATATCCTGCCATGATCGGCGTAACTATATCTAATAGTGACTATGTTACAAATAATTTATGATCAAGTCTTAATATGGTGCCATTATTTATTGGCGGCTTATACACATGGAAACATAAAATTAATGGTTAAATAGTAGGACGAGTTTTCTTCCCTGTTACATATACAGTACGTAAAATGTCTGCAGGCCTTTTTATCAAAGTCCTCGTTTATCTTTAAATTGTAAAGTCATAGTAACATTAAAGGAAATGTCTAGGATTATTTTAACACATTTTATATTTTTATAATTGGATTTTTTTTTATACATACAACCGAAAGAAGTCTGTTCATATTCGGTATAAGTAATGCACCTGAGTTTATGTTATCACTATTTTGTCTGATACAACAGATCGTTTTATATGTTTACTATCATACATTGATAGCTCTGTTGACTACTAGGTGACCTGGTTCTATATTATTTCCTTGTGTCATAAAACAACTATTTTATATGTTAACGAATGTGTCTGTGATCCTATCGATAAGAAATGTATCAATCTCTGTTCATTTCTTTATTTCAGGTTGTTTACTCCGTATATATGATGGATGTCTTTTAATACAAGTTTTATCAAAATTATTCTTATTCAGAAACATTTCAAGAACGGATTATTATTTCTTGTAAATTTTTAATCAAAATAATTTTCAATTCAACTCTTAATTTGACTAATAATATATGCTATAACCTTTAGCGTTTCGCCTATCGATATGGCGCGTCTACACACTATATCAGATAGGTTACAAATACCACACGTTTAATACTACATAGTTTGTGTAGAAAGTAAAACATTGATATTACAAATTTCCCCACTCATGAATATTATTAAAAAGACTATATATATATTTTCTTTAATTTACAGTGTAGTGTTGAGCTGTAGTAGTATTAAAGGTGAAATTACATTAATCTTATTCTTAGTGGAAATTGTTCTGTCTTACACCCAGGTTTGGGAACAATCATATTAGTCCTCGTGTATTCTCATCACTTTGATAGCTCATCTTATCTATTGATATTGTATACGTTTCTGTTTCTTGCAGACGGAAGTAAAATAAAGACTTCTAATGGAAATACAGAATTAAGAAATTATAAAGATGGAACTTTCAGATGGAAAATAAAGATTTGTCACGTCCTGAAATTCAACAGCAATGCAATCTATGTAAAACATAAAAAAACCAATGAATATGATAATTCTTTTTATTAATAAAACATTGACAACGAGCTCTTAATCATACAATTAATACCATTCAATCCTAAAAGTTATTGTTAATATCGATTTTGCAAAAACAGTACATTATAAATTACAAAATAAAGTAAAATTTAAAAAAGTACATCTTTCAAATTTTTCTAACATTTTTTTTTTTATGTATATTTTGATATTGAAAACTTCAATCAAGCATTATAATATATATTTTTTATCGATAACACTTCAAAATAAAGCTCTTCATATTGAAAAAACAAATAAAGATGTAAGATGAAATAAAACTATTGAATACGAGTGTGCAACATTAATATATATCTGTATGCGTCCCTAGGAATATAAACAACGAAACAAAAAGTATAACAAATTCTTTCTCTGAAAATCATATTATATATTGAAGAGTATACGTTCATTGCGATACAAAATAATAAATTAACTTCGTATAAAATATCGTATATACGCAGTGGAAGAAGGTTCGGCGAATCGATACCTATGTTTTCTTCACGCTTCAGCGATACATAATATTCTGGTGACAAATTTGTTCGTAATTTCAACACCTTGGTAACACTTCTTGATTAAAATTGTCTAATAACGCAACAGATAAATGATGATAAACTTCTTATTCAATGGATGCACTTGCAAATTTCCATGTCTCTAAAGTAAACGATGTTGCTTTCGTTTCTTACTATTCGACCGTAAGCAGCATATAAATGCGCGAATATAACGAGGAATATCATCAAGATTTGATCATTTAATAGTTGTTCGCTGTGTATTTTCTGAGTTTACTCGCAGCCTTCAACGAAGGTTTTCTTCATCTAGCGCGTTAACCATAGTTGCCACATTTGTTCATTCTACCGTCTTCGCCATCTCAATGAAGGTCAATCACTATTCTTTTTCTTAAAAGATAACAAAATACAATTTGAATTGCTTTTTATTCTATATTCCTCGATCTGGAATCTTATTTTGATGCAATGTCGTGTAATGTTCTTACTTCATATGTTGATCAGGATAATAAGTAGGAACGTATTTTCAAGATGGTGAATGAACAATAATAGTGTATGTTTTTGTACCGATATTTCATATGATTAAGACAATAATTTATTTAATAAAAATAAAGATTAAGACAAAAATATCCCAGGCTTTACCGTACTACACCAGCTCAAAATATTCAAACAAAACATAGTTCGTTTCAAAATAACTCGCAGCTATTTCTGATTAAAGACTGATTAATAAATGATTTATTGAAGGTTTTTTTTGTTTTTTTTTCTCTCAAGAAAATCTAGTTATGTATGAAGGAGGAAGCAGCAATCCTATACAAAGTAGACATTTAACTCGATGTAAGATAACTCGGAATACTGCATTGACAATACGGAAATATTTACTCATGATTAAGATCCAAAATACACAATGAATAATTAGTAGAAGAAAGTTTAATTATCACGCTACAAAAATATATTAAAACTAAAAATTCAAAATCTCAGACAATGCATACTTCATTTTAAAATATAACCACTAAATAGATATCCTAACAAGTAAAAAGATAAATCAAAGTAACGAACGGGTGCGAAAATCAAAAGAAAAATAAACAAATCTACTAATGTAATTGGTTTTCTTTTTGGCACTCAGTAAACATCAGTAAAACTAAAAACAATGGTGAGGTGTCCAAAAGAGAATTAGACACAGTATTTATACATGTACCTTAGCCACGCTTTAAAAAAATGGAAATATCAAATAATATATCATGCTAGTACTATTGTAAAAGTAGTAGGATACACAGATATGTTTTTAAGATGGTAGCAGCAACCCAAATACAAAGCAAACATATCACGCGTCAAATACGAATTTAAATAACTCGGAATAGTTCACGAAATACTGCATTGACATTACGGTAATATAAGGAACAATAAGAAAAACTAGTTCTTAAATCTTGATAAGATCCAAAATACACTAGGAATTATCACAGATAAATGAATAAACATGACCCAATCACAAGTAATAATGATGTAAATATATACATTTGTACGTATAGGGTAGTAAACAAAATTACTTTTTAGGCATTTGCAAGGTCACATTAGGTAGGCTTTTAAGACACTTGTCAAGGCGGACGCTGTAAGTGAGTTTTCCGGGAATCCCAATTTTTCTAGCAAACTCCTCTGACAATATTTGCGATACAATCGACACTAGATTGACAGTTCTATTTTCTTCGTCATTGATGTCTAACGTAAATACAATAGAACCACTATCTCCGCGTTTAGCGAATTCACTACCATCGCGCCCTTCGACCAAGTAGCCTTTCTGCGTATCGAGAGGTCCATTTAGTCGAAAATCCTGGCTGACAACAACTCCTGCCGTCATGTCGGTTGCAGCACCTTTTTTGTACATACCAGTACCAGGTTTAAGAGAGCCTGTGAACAAAACACCGTCACATGATTCACCAGTATCATTTCTGAATTTTTGAGAGCAAACGTCGATGGTTGTCATGTTATCGTCGACTTCTATCAAGGCGATGTCAAATTGCTTTGCTGAAATGTTTCCTTTGCGATACTGTTTTGCGATGCATTTCCCGAATTTCACAGTTTGTTTATCTTTTCTGACGAAAAATGCGTCATTGCTTTTTGCAAAAATATGACCTGCGGTAATTGCCACGACGATGTGTTTAGGAATTCCCTGTTCCAAATGTGTCGGTCCATCTGCCTCTGTGGTTGTCTCTGTGGCACCCGGGTGTACAGTTGCGTTTGTTACCATTCCGATAGAGCCAGAGTCAGATCCAGTTTGGAATGCATGGCCTTGCTCCAAACCCGTGTCTGTCAAGAAGTCTTGTGAAACATGTATCACTCTTAAAGGTATTTTAAAGTCGCATCGATCGCTGCAAAGGTTTTTTTTTATATCTTGGGTGGTTTGTTTTTGTACTTGGTCACTGCACTTCTCGTCGATAAAGACTATAAATTTGTCCGCAAACAATCCAAATGCAATCACGCCGCAGTTTTTCTTTCTGAAAATGTAGCAGAAAGAATATTGAAGATGCATACATATAAACATAGCATACATTCAGCTATTCAAATGCCTAACTTTAATCTGGCATGTGCTATCTTGAACTTTGTAGCGGCTTCGTATTCAATAAAAAAGTTGTGTTTTTATATTCGCGACTGTTGTTGTTGGCAAACCTGCCCTTTTCTCTATGGCAACGATGGCTTCATTTTTTTTAACCGACAACTCCCTTTCTGTTGATGGTTCTGAAATTTAGGGAATAAATTATTACCAAAATGTATATTGCAATAAGAATTATGTTTTCGGCAAAAAAACCTCTTACCCATTCAATGCCGAATCTATGTCATCAGGAATTTCACATTTAGTAGATCCAACAGCTGCTGATGTTTCACAGTCTGTAAGTACTCGTCGGGTAAGTAATACAGTCACAGCTTCCTTGGTTTTCCGAAGTATGGCTGTTGTGCTGTCAGAGTTTGGAGACTTGATTGTTTCCTCATATTCACCAATGCGTTGCTGCACTACTTTTGCATAGGTAAACAGATATTCGCCTAGAATATGTGTAAGTGTTCGCCTAATGCAAGTTGGGCTTTCTGTTTCTTCTCTGAAAACTCGTACCGATTGGCTTCGTCGGCTTATCTCGACCTCAATGGATGTACTCGGAACATACAACACAATCGACGATTCAAGTACCTGTCAATGAAATTCAAATGATAAGTTAAGTTACGATGTATAAATAAATGTTTAATTTGATTCGTTGGACTGTTTGGTGATCAAATAAATTAGTTTTAAATCATGTTTTTGATAGTAAGATAGTCGATTCACAGCAATGATGTTCTCCTTTGTTGTTGAACTACACTTACCTATACTGGAGTTTAAAAGTGAAAGTAATACTTCTTCAGTTATAACATGAATATGCAAACGTGTATGCACGCTCACAAATACAACTGTACATATGCACATCTTACAGTTATATTAGGATTTTATGCGATGTTATGTCACAATAAGCTTATAATTTTCATGTGTGGCTTGTGTTTTGATCATATGTCATTATTTCAATAAATTTTATTGTCAAAGGACAAATGGATTGGGCAGCAGGCATAGCCTATTTAAGCCCTTTGCAAACATAGTAGCAGACAGTGGTACAAGCATAGACATAGAACACATACAAACACATATAAACAAGTTGGTATTATCAAAATAATAATCAAATTAGGGGAAACAACTACTAATACTAATTTTTATTATAATTGAATCTAATGGTTTGAATTCTTACCTTTTTATTTTGATATTGAAAAGACATATAAAATATATACCGGTATATACATATTATGAAGAGAAAAGAAAAATAGTTTGTTGATGAAGCTGCATGTATAAACATTTGATGGGATTAAATTACCGCACTAAACAGATACAGGCCAAAAAGTCCATTGTATCACACAAGGCCATCCACTGATGAGTTTGGAAATTCAATCCCACCAAATAGTTTAATTTATTTAAACACAGGTTAGATATATAATAAACATGTTGTAAAGCTTTATATTCTTATTTATGTAGTTGTTTCCCAATATTTTTTAATAAAATAGTATAACTGGTCTTCTGAAACCCAGCCCCCCCTCACTAACAATATTTAAAAATAAACAATGAAGACAAATAGGAAATATTAATATTAATATTCATGTACCATTTCTGGAAATATGTCATTATTTCGGATATATTAATGTAATTTGAAAAACTCTATACCATAGCTTCAAGATATAAACTTAAATAAAAGCTTCACGTTTTCCTGCTTTTAGAAAACTACTTACAGTAATGCTAGTCTCATCGTTGTGGAGGAAGAGAATCAGACACGAACAGTCTTGATCAGGTGTCACACTTTTGCAATGTTTTTTGAAACACTTCTCTGAAAAATTACGTAATTTGTATCTGCTAGTTATATGACCCTACTTCAAGAACATTTTACACTCCAGGTTTCTTATGTCATGCTGTTCAGCAGAAACCACAACCTTTGCGGAAAATATAGATAACGTTGCACTGGTTTCAAGTTTTACTCATGCCACTTTTTTATTTATTTTTTCAAACAGAAGTGACATATCTTGGATCAACTTATTTTGTTTGAACGTTTTCTACAAAACCATTTGAGTGGGGCACTGTGGGGCAGAACAATTCAGCCAAAATTCCGAAGATCATGTTTTGCTGAAAGGCTCAAATATAAATGTTATTTAAGCATTTGTAATGAAGTTAAGAGGTCAGATAACGTGAGACAATCAAGTCTCCAAACAAGATAGTAACATAGATATGTACAAAAAGTAGAGAAACAAACTTACCTTTATGATCAGAAATGCAAAATAATCCCTACTTTCCTAAAGTCTTAGAAAAATGCAAGAATTCCAGCCAATTTTATTGGAAACACTTTAAAACACTTTGTCCTTAAACCAAAATAGCATCTCCAAAATGTATTCAACATGAAGGTAAAGATATTACCGATGCTTTTGAAATAAGTAATGTTTTTAATCAATATTTTACAAATATTTCGAAACAGTATATACAGAGTACAGAGGGAGGTAGACCTTCTGAAACTTTGTGTACGCTTCAACAGTACACTGAAGAAAAACATCAAGGGTGCTTCCTTTGATAAACCAAAAGTTGATAAAGAGTGTTAAAAAAGTATTTGGTCAATACAGATACTTCCAAAGCAACTGGACTGGACAATATTGAGCTAAAGTTTTGAAATGTTGTACCAAAGCAATTGCACCTATAGTTTGTAAATCATTGAATTTCAGTGTTGAAATTAGTACTTTTCCAAATTTTTGGAAAAATGCTCAACCCCTCACAGTCGATGTCCCCCCAGGGATCAATCATCGGGCCCTGCATGTTCATCTTGTATGTGAATGATCTACCCTTGGTCACAAAAAACTCAACAATAAACATGTTTGATTCAGCTGCTCACACACATGGCAAATCAATTGAACATACTAATTCCAGTTTAAATAATGATGCCAAATGTGTGTGAACAAAGAAAAAAACTAGAGTTATGTTAATTGGAACATCACAAAGAAATTGTAGACAATCTGAAAATGTATCTGTTTTAATAAATGACAGACAATAAGAAAATGTGAAACAAGAAAAACGTGTTGGGGTTACTATTGACGATTGTTTATCTTGCGATAAACAAATTGCAGATACTGCAAACAAGATTGTATATCAATTTTTTTCCAAATGAGACGCTTTCGACCTTTCCTGACCCAATCATCTTGTCTCTCGTGTAACAATTGCTTCATTAATCCCAATTTTGACTACTGCTCTAATATCTGGTGAAATGCAAGACAGAACCACACTGCAAAGATTGAAAATCTACAAAAACGAGCTGCCAGAGATATTTTGAAATGTGATTTGTGTACACCTTTAATTGAAATGTTTCGCAAACTTAAATGGTGGCCTTTAAAAAAAACGAATGTTCTACAACCACTGTATTTTAATATACAAAGTCTTAATCAACCTGGCTCCAGATTACTTGAACAATTTACTTTGACATCCGATATCCATTCAAGAACTACCAGATCATCAACACAGAATGTATTTTATATGCCATCTTTTGAAACATTTGTTTTTAAAAGGTATTTTACATTACTAGGTCCATAAAATGGAATAGTTTACCATCATATGTACAGAACTGCAATAGCCTTTTATCTTTTAAGAAATGTGTCAAAAAGTATTGTATGGTTTAAAAACCTGTAAGCTCATTGTTTTTGTAATTTGTGTAATTTAGCACATTATTGATGTAAATGTTGTTTAGTTTAAATGTAATACATGGGCTGACCATGATGGTAGGGCTCTCCCCCACCGCTGGAAAGCTCGGGTTATCGTTTCATTTAGAGCTGTTTCTGTGATGATAGTGGTTTTAAAATGTACACGTAAAATTATCTTACCAATTAACTAGTCATAGTACTATTTTATCATTGTTGTATATAATGTTCATCTTTTTATATGCTTTACCACATGGGAGACGAGTCTTTGACTCAATATGTTTAAATTAAGATCATTTTTTTTTTTTTTATTATTATAAATGTTATTTTAGCTTTTGAACTGACGTTAAGGATGTACCCTTCTGAGGTTTCAGTCACGTTAAAGTCTTGTTTTGATCTGGTGTAACGGGTTTTTGGAATATATACCAAATTATGATTGGTTTAATAGCAAACACGCATCTGCAAAACATTTCAAAAAGCTTTATGTCTGCTGTGTGTAGAATATTTTTTACAAGAATTTAAAAAAAATGACCAATTCGGCGGTCATTTTGAAAAAGTGTATTTATGTAAATTTCTTCCGCTTCACAAAAGCCCAAAATTTCACCTTTATTGACACTAGATTGATCACTTAAATTGTCATTGTGTCACCATTTTTAATTGTAGCAGTTTAAGTTTTGTTGTACAACGTTTTAATGTCAAATATGATCAAAATGATATACAAAAAAGTGGAAAGGAATATATCATTGGTATTATCTTTTTTACATATTAGGGTAATTAAATCACTTTTGATTTTGACCCCGAAAAAGGTTGAAATAACACAAATAATAATGGGACAAAAAATGAAGCAAACGTTTAAGAAAGAGAAACGCATTTTTTTGATTCATTGAATACTAAAAAAAGTTTAATACAGGATCTGTACTGACTTTGGTAATGTTTTGTGTTTTGATCTGTGCTTGACACATTATTATTAATACATTGATACATGTTTCTTAGCATATAGATGTCAGTTATTTACGAAAACAGAAACTATATTTTTATCGATAAACAATTTGAATCGACTTTTGGGTCGGCATATCCATTACGTTAAAAATATTACCTGTAACATCCGTTTTTTCATTGTAATCATGGTCCCCCATTATGGCAGACATCTTTTGTGAACTATCATCCACATTTCTGTCCGTAGCTATATATAGCGTCAGTTCGTGTTGGTCCAGGAGACTTGGGGATTTCGAAACATGGTTCCAATCACCGTTATCAAATATACTTTTACACCTATTTTGAATGTCCTTAGCGAATTTCAAGTTTTGCTGTAAGAGCGGAAAGCTTTCCACTTTGCAACATAGACGAAATACCCGAATACCCGGATCTGTACTGACTTTGGTAATGTTTGGTGTTTTGTTCTTTGCTTGCAATCGTACGGATCGAAAATCATTTGATGATTTGTAAATGTCAGGATACGTGTTTCCTCTACGCAGTTGGTGCTTCCCATTCCGCATGTAATAATACGATATACAGTGAATAACATATATCTTATCTTATTAATATATTTTGGCTGTGAAAGAAAAATGTTATTAATAAAACTTGTACACAAATAAACTGTAAACCAAACCTACTAGTTCTCCTCCACTATTCCTAGCCTCCTTCTCACATTTATATTTTATTGTAAACCAACTAACCTAGAATAGCAAGTTTCTAAATTAGAATGTGTGTGTATACATTATGCTATCGACAACATATTTAGTACGACAACATCTTAATTGTGTGCTGAATCCTACAGACGTTGGGCTCCTCCACATGCAGGATTGTGTGGCATTATATTCCATATGGATGGTCCGTACTATGTCAACAGCAAAAGGGAGTCTAAATATGTTCATCTGGAAGAATTTCTGACACTATGACATTGCCTGTTATAGAATTCAGAGGTGATGAACCCTGGAGGCTGAGAAAGCAAACAAATGTCAATCTTAAGTACGCTTGTAATGGACCGTATAATACGTACAGTAGTAGTATTGATTTGTATTTGGGAAGCGCTAAATATCGAACGAGGCCAAGATGCTGCCGTGGATAAATTATATTACTTCTTTAGGTACTGGTCAAGGCTTATAATTAATCAATAGTGCCCACGTGCACAGAATCACCTTATCATCACTTTCACATATTTGGATCAATGTAACGTAATTAAGGTAAATAAGATAACCTATGTATGAGTTATGAAATGAACACGGACGGATTTTGAATTACTGACAATATATATCAGTGGCTCGAGAGCGAGATCGAAAGCACTGTAGAGTGCCTATATATGAAAACGTGAATAATATAAAGCATATTACTGATTATGTCTTCGTTCGAATTGTTTTCATATTACAGAAAACTGTATGTTAAGGGTATGTTTAAAAGTTCAACAAAAGATTAAATGTTCGTAACAGTTATGTAAAGAATAGAGTGAAAGGGCAGTGCAAGCTATAAACGAAGTTCATAAGATATATTTTATGATTTGTGAATTTTTGATAACTTAAAACATGTACATGTACAAATTATAGGTTGATGTGGTCAATTTTTATAATTTTCAAGTATGTTAGGCCTGAAAACCATTTTTTTCTGTTGACATAATTCGCAGTTGTAAATAGTTCTAGTGCTAAAACGACATTTTCGGTAATTTACTTATAGTTTTTTAGTTCGTGAGGGCACAAACTTGTATTAAGAAGGGGGTAGTAGAATGATCCGTAGAAAACGTACGGTAGTAGTAATGATTTTTATTTTCGGAAGCGCTAAATATAGAACGAGGCCAAGGTAGTACCGTGAATAAATTATAGTCTTTTTTAAAGGTACTAGTCAAGGCTTAGAATAAATAAAAAAATCGTGTCCACGTGCATCACTACTTTGACCAATGGGGATGTAATCCAATTTTAACACATACAAATACTGGGGTCATATAAAACGGAAAGAGCGCACTTGACAATAGCCAGAGTTCAGTTATGTTAGTTACAGGGTAGTTGTAGGTTTGCTAATTTTTGAGTTTTAGTGTAAGTCGTAGATTTTTTAAAATGGAGACTGAACGCGTATGTAGTGTGAAAGACCTATAGTGGAAAACGAACGGATTACAGAAGAGGAATGAATGTGGCCTGGACGTGTATGGCTACTGTTGAACCTTACTTGCTGTAGTAAATATGTGAACGTTATTTCTTGTGTCTATTCTCTATCGTACCAGATTTCTATCCCACGAACAACTCGACGCCTTCTATCAAAGAAGAGAGGTTTACATAATGTGATAACAGAATTTATTTTAAATAATCGAAAAATTAAGAAATAGTTCCAACGACGAAAAAATGCCAGAGTAATGATAGTTTCATGTTATAGCCATCATAATTACTTATATTAGCGCATGTAATATCAATAGATGGAAATCATTAATAGCTCCTTTTTATATTAGCGTTCCGCTCTTGAGGATAACCGAACAATGTATAAATGTTTATGAGTGGTAGGAAAACATTAAGCTGTTAAATGAAACATAGATGAACGACTTACTTTTTCTAGGTCTTGACCTGTCCTACGTGATTCTGATGACCCTGCCGATACCGGTTTTTTCCTCTTAGCGTCTACAGGTTGTGTAGCGTGTTTACTACATTCTCTAAAGGTGTTATTTGGTGCGGTCTCGATCCTTATATTTGCCATCGGTCCTGCATGCGAAATAAAGGGTCAGCAAGTTTGTCACACATACTATTAAGTAAAAATAGATTTGATCAAACTGACATCATGATAATGTATGTGATATGATTTTGAATTTAACTAATGTATTACATTACGTTAGTTATACTAATACGTGCAATCGATTGAAAGTGTACCTCTAAATGATTACACCATACTGAATTACTTGTATTAGGCAGTGTTTAAGTAGTTCACTAATCAGCTTACATGTATCTGTGTTGAATTTCGGGAGAGTAATCTCCCTTGGACTGTGGACCGTGGACCGCGCCGACACGAGATCTCGTGAGCTACGCGACAACATCGTTGTGACGTATTGGTGCAGTCTCTTATACATCTTGAAACCGAACATACAACACGTGAGTGATTTTCCTCCACCTTGTCTTTGATTTCAGGAGCTGGGAGCATTTACAACTACTTGTTGTGACGGTGTGTGAATATACCGAATTCAGGACGGCACAGCTCTGCGACCCTGACATGGGGCCAGTGATGTTATGGATAGAGAATAACAGCTGTCCGACGGAGGCGAAGCTATTCGGACATGGTCACGCCGCCAGGCCTTGTGGTTAATAAGGAATTCGTTAATTTACAAAAGGGGGTATTGTATCGACTTTTACAGCCTACCTTGCGCCACAAGCGGCCCCGGGTGGTTCTCCCCGCCAATTTGCGTGACACGGCATTGAGCTGTGCATATGATAGCAACATAAGAGAGAGAGGGGGAGAGGAAGACGTTCCTCCGGTTGAGGCAGCATGGCTGGTGGTACATCATGACGCCGGATGTCAAACTTCACGTACAGTCCTTTAGTTCCTGTACGCGGAACAAAAAGCGAAGAAAAACTAAGACCGGGCTTAAGTCCTTCCATGCCGGATTCCCTATGGAGAGGGTACACATTGACATCTTGGGACCATTCTCCACTAACAAAATTGGCAACCGGTATATCATGATGATGGTGGATCAGTTCACCAAAGGGGTAGAGATGGAAGCTCTCCCGAGCCAGTGTTCAGAGGCTGTCGCATACAGTGTGGTTAAGAACATCTTGTCCAATTTTTGGTGCCCCTTACAGATTCATACAGATCAGGGGCCAAACTTCGTAAGCAAATTTGGAAATCGCCAAGACTCGTAAAACGCCTTATCACCCCTACTCAAACGGACAAGTGGAATGGGTAATCAGCACGGTGCTACAAATGATAAGCTGCTGCATTAAGGGTAAAGATGATACCTGGGATTACTACCTTCCTTTAATCAAGATGGCTTTGCATGCGACAGAACACAGGAGCATCGGGTTCACTCCCAACATGATGATGATGTTGGGAAGGGAAACATTACAGCCACTAGATCTTCCGTTGGGTCTCCCGACTCCCGCAGATAGGAAGCCTCATTAGTGGGTTAGGCATTTGATTGATTCGCTGTTGGGAATTCATGCTGTTGCCCGGCATGTAGCACCGTCCTCTGTCTTATATTTTTTCAATATTTTACAGAGATTAAAGAATACTTGTAAATGGACCTTTTTATGTTGAGACAACTTTTCTTTAATCGGTTCCCTTTGTCCGAAACAGAAGCTGTAGTTATCGGTAGCACGCGCCATTTTTACAAGGTAATCAAATATTTGTTTCCCCTCTTTTCAATACGTATTCCGATTCTATCTGAAGTCGACAATTAATTCTTTATAGAGAAAAGGTTGTTACATGATCATACATTCTAAGTCAACATCGTATGAAAACATGAACTGTTGAAAAATTACGATTTAAAAAAAAAATGTTTGACATTTTTAATCTAGCTGCGATAACGTAGCTTTCTGACGAAGAGCGATATTTTCATATATTGCGTCGCCGCGCCAGAGGAGGCCGGGTATTCATATTAGTACTAATTTAAATCTTGCATGTCAAAAAAAATAAAAAAATCGTTTAATTTAGCAATATAATTAAATCAAACAATTTTATTGATCCCGGTAATATTATAAATTATTTAAATATAATAGCGCACACATCTCATTTGACCCCGATCGCGAGTAGCTACAGAGGAGTGAACAGAATACGCCGTGGCCACCACAACAGTTATCCCTTGAAGGGTCTCGTGGCAAATCAAACTAACCAGTCACTTATCTTTCCTTTCGCATACACCACTGTATAATTATAAAAAACCAAGTAAACTCTCTCCGATTCATGCCCATTAACATATTAAACTGAGTTCATCTGTGTTGAAACTCGCACAATGATACTAGCTAGATTAATAGTTTTAGATATTTATTCATAACATAAACAGCGCTAGCATTTCTGTCGATTTCATTTCAGCTTAGCCGGCTACCCGGAAGAATACATGCACCGTACTAACTGCTAGGGCAGTTATTTTCTGTTTGTATACTTCCCACTGGCAATAATGATTCCGTAACGTACCCCTTGCGCTATCTTTTGACCATTTGGCAACTTTTCGCTTTGTAGCTGACACGGTTCATCCCTTTTCTTTCGCTTACTTCACACGGCCAGTCATTTTGTTTACAAAGAAATGGTGTGCTATGCGCATGCGCTAGTAGAGGGAAATCCCCGAACAAAAAGTTGGTCAGACAGGTAGAAATACCGACGATTATCTTAGAGTTAATATTTTTTTTTATGAATCTATTTCAGCCAAATCCGATCGTTATTTTCCATGAGGAGTCTCACTTGATTTGTTTATTTAGTATTTGAAAAAAAAGACAAAAAAAAGTAACTTCAGCGTGATGCCCCTTTTATGTAACACGACTTATATGTCATCCGCCTCATGATGAGGCAATACGTGTTATCATGTTATGAAGCCGTAACTGACCATTAACTGACCACGAAATAAAAGTATATATTTTGAAACAACGTTTGACCCCGTCAAACAATTATCCCTGTGAGGGAAGGCCTACTGTATATAAGTATACGGACTCGTTAGAGATAGTTTTATATAGAGTCAATTGTTTATATTAAAAGTGTAGGAGGTTGTATGCCATGAATGCTGCTAATGTTTTACTTCAAGTCTTTGTTTGTGAAGGTCAGCATTATGTAGAGAAATACATTTCTCCGATATATTTGGTTGTATTATTTTATCTTTATAAAAAAAATAAAAATAACAACAGAAAAAACACAATTTTCGGAATACTTTTGACTTTATTCAGGGCAAACTAAAACTGAGAAGCTCTTTGTATTTACAGAAATTAAATTATACAAAACTTTAACAATTATACCGATTCATTGCATATTTCTTTTACTAAAACAGTTAGATCACACAAACTTACTGTAGACAAAAAAAAAAAAATCCTCACATACTCAAATCACACACCTTGTAGACCACATTTACCCTCAACTACTCAGATCATACACCTTGCAGACCACATTTACTCTCACATACTCAGATCATACACCTTGTAGACCATATTTACCCTCACATACTCAGATCACACACCTTGTAGACCACCTTTACCCTCACATACTCAGAGCACACAACCAGTATAAAACTTATCCTGAATAATAAATATAATCACACTCTTGTATAACATTTGGTTTTGACAGTGTTTCGTGCGTTAGGTTGGAGAAAATTCCTCTCTCTTTACCTTAATTGTCCATGTTTTCCGCAGCTTTTTGCCTTTGGGAACAGGAAAATACTGATTTTCTCTCCATTATTGGATACTGTAACAGTTCAGCAGAGCACAGTGTACCATGTTTGTTTATGTTTTCCGGACGACTGCCTCCGAACTGACAGCTGGCGCGCTTTCCGGTCGTCACAAATGACGTCACAGTCAAAAGGAAGTAACCGCGTACATACTCTGTGCTTCCCAAGGTGAACGATTAAGCGAGCCGTTTCCAAATAATAAATTATGCACAAATACGGACTTTTCTTTGAAAAAATCTTATGACAACTAGTTATGATATTTTTTATTAATATTGTGACACTAAATTTGACTTATTTTAGCATTTGGTGGTTGTTCACCTTTAATTGAGCCAATATTAAATTGAATGAATGTTATATTTGTGAGCGCAAATTCGTACGAATGTGTATTTATGGTCTGTATTTGTCATTTGTTGATATGTGTTACCCGTAATAAACAACCGAATTGAACCCTAATGCAGTGTTGAATGGTATTTTATGGCCTTCACATTGGAACCGGCTACCAAAGAAACCGCTGGTTGTCTTAGGATATGTCGTACCGCTGCCGTTTCACACCCAAATGACCCTGTCACGGTCAGATCTGTCTCGTGTGTAGGCTTGTCTGTTCAACAAATGATCCTCCAGATAATCCCTGGGTAAAAAGCTGGCAAAAGTTTGAAAATATGACAGAAGTAATTTTAATGTCACTTCACATATTCTAACTACACATTTATTTTAATGTACAAATAAATCTAGGTTTTCGATAATTTACACACAAGTACCACACAATTATCTTCTTCATACAAACAATATTTACCGATTATAAAAAGCATAATTTGCGTAAAATGGTTTATAGACAAAATGCACACGTAAACAACTCAGTCCCGCATGAGTGTACCGCACCACCTGATAATGCTTGACCGGTCCCCATCAGGTATCTTACACAATGCAAGCGGACAAAATACACGGGACATAAACAAACATGGGTTAAACATTTACCGCAGTCAGCTTTCTGTGCTTTCCTCATGGAGCGGCCTATGAAAGTACACAATATCGTCCGTTCTCCATGTGAACATGTGATACCGCCATGTTTGTATTGAATATATAGTACATTTCGTATGTCCATATGGACATTTGCTAAATATGAATATTTGCGGGTGAATTCACAACGGTATATACCTTTTAAATATGGACGTTTCAATGGTTTTATTATCAAGTTAAGTTTTTTTTTCTTTAATTTATATAGGTAAAACGTCATCTATTTTGACGGTATGTACTCTTTCACCTTCATCAGATAAATTACCAGTGATGTAGATTCGGCTACGCTGTAAGCGAAGAATCAGTTTCGCTTTGTCAAATACTGAGTCATAAATGTGCGAGAGTCTATGAACCCCATCATCTCGATTTATAACTGGCCCACTGCTGCGTATCCAGATGGGTTCCTTCATCTGCCTCTTGAACAGATTGCTCTCTCTGTCCAATACTTTGGAGTTATCTAAGTCAGTCGCATGACTTTACTCTGTGGAATGGTCTATGATTGCCGATTTATCTATCTCGGACTCCGACTGCTTTCTCTGATCTGGTGAATTATCCTTTCTTCTTTGGATTACGTATGTTTCCCGTGTTTATCAAGATGGACCCCAAATCGCCTCCCAGTCTCTACACTATACGATGCGTCGCAGTTTTTGCATCTGCTTTTGTTAACGCATTCTCTTCGACATTTTCTTTATGTGTTTTATCTTAAGGGTGTATTCAGATGTTGCGAAGCGTCTTGCGGGGCTTCATGACTGTTGCTATGCTATGATCGCAACGTTTCCTCTGGATGGTTTTGGATAAACCTTTAACATACGGGATTAACACTTAATCATTGGTTTTGTTTTCATTCTTAAACGGCGTTTTCTTGTTCTTCCCCTTACTTTTACACTGTTTTGTACCAATTAATACCCCACCCCGAATATGCACAGTTTAATTACATATATAGGTTATGTAACGAGGAACTTTTCATTATCCATACTTACCGACCTGAAACAAATGTTTAGAAAAGCTTGTTTAAAGCGTTGAAATTTTAAACCTCAAACTAGTTAAGATAATGTTGAAATATCATTTAAGCCGAGTTTTGATAATGTATTGATTAACACTATTAAGATCTTGTGTAAGGTTTGAATGAAGGCTGTCATTGACTTATAAGTAGCTTATGTCGAAATCTTCTTTTTTTCGAGATTAACGAACATTTATTTCAATTTCCCCCAAAAAAATGACAAAGGACAAATGGATGGGGTAGCAGGCATAGCCTATTTAAGCCCTCTACAAACACAGTAAAAACAGTGGAACACGCATAGACATAGACATTAGAACACATAGAAACACATATAAACAAATTGGTATTATCAAATTAATAATCAAATTAGGGGAAACAACTACTAATACCCGTTTTTATTCTAATGGTTTCAATTCTAACCTTTTTTTATACCGAAAAGACATATATATATACATATTATGAAGAGAAAAGAAAAAAAATAAGCTGCATGTATAAAAATTTTATGGGATTAAATTACCGCACCCAACAGATACAGGTCAAAAAGTCCATTGTATCACACAAGTCCATCCACTGGTGAGCTTGGAAATTCAATCCCCCCAAATAATTTAACCTAAACATATTAAACACAGGTTAGATATATAGTCAACATGTTGTAAAGCTTTCTGTTCTTATTTATGTAGTTGTTTCCCAATTTTTTTTAAGACCTGGTCTTCTGAACCCCAGCCCAACCTCACTATTTATATATTTTTTTAAACCAAAGGACACCAATAGGAATTATTAATATTGATATTCATGTACCATTTTTGGAAAACAAGAAGAATTACATTGAAAACAAAAATGTTTTTTTTATTTGTAGTTAAATGTCATGAATCTTCCAGAACTTGAAATGTAATTAGATAAAGATAGGAGAATCTGTTTTCATTTCCATCACATCTCTCACAACCATTTAGCATGACATCTAATGATAAATGGTTATGAGTTTCATGAGATATATTCTGAAAAAGTACAATACGATATTCAGTGTATTTTATGCAATCATGGAAGTAATGAGATGTTGTTTCAAATATAAAACCACAGGAACATCCAGAGGACTCAGTCAGATAATCTTTTTGACGGTCATTAATTAGGTAACTGGCCTAATTTCTCAACTGACAGAGCATAATATTAGTTTTCCGATTTCCTAAAAACATAAAGACATCAGTTGTTCTTGTGTTTGAAGTTGGAATAGGTGTTATTAACTTTTTGAACTGATAGGCGGAACGAATATTTTGAAGGTCTGAAGCGATATTATTTATTTCATTAAACATGGAAGGAAAACAAACTATTAGAATAGTTAACAGTTCGACAAAGAGGAGGATCAAATATTCTAACTGATCTAAGGGGATACCTAGCTAGTGTGGAATCATAAACATGTGACTCAGTGATTTCTTTCGGGGGGGGGGGGNGGGGGGGGGGGTGCTCTACGCAGTCCTGTTATTATTCTTGCAGCCTCTAGCTGGACTGACTCAAAGAGATTTTTTAGATTTTGTGAGCAGTTATCCCAAACAACATCTGCATATTCTAATCTGGGTCTAATATATGATGTATACATTGTGGATAATGACTGTCTGTCTAGTTTATGTTTGATCATCCTTAAAATATTAATTCTTTTGTATGCTTTTTGGTAAATATCATGAATGTAGTCATTCCACTTAGCATCATTACTGAATGTCAAGCCAAGGTGTTTAATCATAAAATATACATTTAGGTGATGGGTATTCAGTTTTTTAGAGAATACGACAGATTCTGTTTTATTTGGATTACATTTAATATTCCATTTATTAGCCCACAGTAACACTCTTTGTTTTTTGCCTTTAAAAAGAATCTAAACCAACAAAGTAATTTCCATTTGATGCCATATAATTGCAGTTTATATACCAGTCCATCATACCATACTCTATCGGAAGCCTTGCTTATGTCACACACATTTTTTTTTTATACTGGTCAAGACATTGTACATAGTATGATATACTGAAAGAAGTTGATTTATAGTAGAATCCTTAGGCATACATCCAGATTGATGCTTAGTAATACCTTCATGTGTAGCAAGATAATTAAACATGTACTTATACATATTTGTTTATATGATCTTACTTAAACATGAACTAATATAAATTGGTCTATGCTTAGAAATTTCATTTGTTAAACCTTTTCCTTTATAAATGGCATTAATATAAGCATTTTTTCCTACCAAGGGGGATAACTCCTGTTTGTAGTGTTTTGTTAAAAAGCAATGTTAAAAGAAAGAGAACAAGAATGTTCAAGTTGTTTTATTATTTAAGGTACCATACCATCGGTTCCAGCTGATTCATAACTATTTAGGAGAAACAATTGGTCATGGACATCTTGATGTGTTATTGTTATATTTTCCAAAGAGTGCTGACTGTTAATTTCTATATCAGGAATTGGTTCAAAATTCTCAGAAGTGGTAGATATAGAGGTAAAATACTTATATATATATTCAGCTTTTTCAAATGGATGTTAAATGAAACATTCATCACATTTAAGAGGGGGAATACAGTTACTTTTATTATTCACATTTAAAACAGTTTTTGCAATATTCCACAAACTACTTGGAGAAATATTTATATTAGCTAATGATTTTTGCATATTTTCAATATAATGCTGCATGGCCTCTTTTAGTTTAGTAATGACTTCATTCCTGATATGTCTGTAGTTTTCCCAAATTACATGGTAATTAACTTAACTTTGCTTTTCTATGTCCTCTTTTTCTTTTTCTGATTTTAAATCTGATTTCATTTGTCATCCATTTTTTATCTCTAGGCCTTACTGTAACATTTATACTAGGAATGAATTCAGATATTTGGTGATTAATATAATTACAAAGAGTATTATTAAATTCATTACTATCTTGAAAATCTAAGATTGCAACCCAATCAATCATATTTAAGTTCCTACTAGGGTTTTTCATAATCTGCTTCCTGATAGAGTTTTGATTTTGTTTAAAGACATCAAATGCGATACTGATTTGAATAAGAGAGGGGCCACTACAAATGGGCGGAGAAACAGATACATTTTTGATCAAGTTTTAACTTTTTGAGAAAACAATATCTAATGATGTGGCAAATGTTTGAGTTTTGCGTGTTGGTTCATCAACATTGTTTACAAGTTTATGTTTGCTAATTAGTCTACCAAGATGACTATAAAGTTGTAAGCTAATCATGTTTACATTAATATCACCTGTTATGACTATATTTATATTAATATTTATAGCTCTCTCAAATACAAAGTCTAGTGTTTTCCAAAACGTTACAGGCATTTCTGGTCTATACACTCAATACATACTTAAACCCAAATTATGTCTACATCCTAACAGTTGTGTGACCACACAACGCACCAAAAATACCGGGCGCACACCGTGCATACATCGTCCACACACAGTCCGCACATCCTCCACACATCGGGCGCACAACTGTGCGATTTAACAATCGGTCGCCCCGTTTGGGCGATTCTCTCCGCACAACTGTGCGATTTGGTATCATTTGTATATCAAAATTACGGAATGACAAAAATACGGAAAGCTCGTATGCGATGATGTATACTGTGTATATATCCGTTATTTCTCATCACAATATCAAGATTATGCAATATCACAATGCGTGTTTCACAGTATTACAGTGACCGTTAGGCTGTCAAGAATGGGTTTGGCTCCAAGGTAACAGAACAGGTAACTAACAATTTGATGAGTGTCCGGAGGTTTACCTGACCAGTGCCTGACAGACAGAGTTGACAGTTATGAATAGTATTTGGTATTTGCATTCGTTTGACTATAGCTACCCATCACCTGCTTTTCACACACCCGACCTTACCCGACGAGTTACGTAAGTGTCCCAGGCTGGGGGAAAACTACGGTCCAGGTACATGTACAAAGTGGTTATGTTTACCTGTATACGGGATTGTGTTGTAATTTTATATGTGTCGATTAAGTTTGTTTAAAAACACCGAAAACACAATTTCTAAACATAAGAATGTATAGACAGAAAGATTAGTTTATAGATGTAGCTAGAATATAGAAACATACATAAAAATCAAGTTTATATGTTTAAACAAAAAAACAGATAAATGGTTAAGGCATTCCTCAATTTACACCAACCACGATTGTTATCGCACACCGTTCGTCTATCGTGCGCACAGATGTGCGCAAGCAATGATCGTCAAGCTTTTTATCGTTCGCCCATCGTGCACACACCGTTCACACACCGTGCACACATCGTGCGCACACCACACATCGTGTAACGTTGTGCGATCCCACAACTGTATTTTCTTAGTCAATTCGTCTTTTAGTAACAATAGTGTTCTTGTGATAAATTAGTACTCCACCACCAGGGCCTGATCTTCGGTCTAGTCTGTCATGTGAGTAGGAATCTATGGTGATATCAGAATCTAATACTTCAGAAGAAAGATGTATTTTTGTTAGACATATTATATCATTATTATTTAATTCAGCTTATATAGTATCAATTCTATTTCTGAATGATCTAACATTTAGGTGAGCAATATTAAGACTGCATAGATGCCCTGGATTAAGTTCAATATCATCAGATATCAACAACAAAATATGAATTATAATATGAAAACATACATGTTTGAGGCTAAAACATACAGTGAATTCGAAATGGCATTAATTCAGACAATTGAATGAAGGAGCAAAAAAGTAACTTTCTATTCCCAATGTGTCCCATTATTGATTGTAATATTTTGTATCTATCCATTATCAAATATTATGATTGTAACAGGTGGGGGATGAGCCACGTGGTACATACATATATTTAGAAGTAATTTTCATTACAAAGTTCAATCAAGTCAGGGAGAGAGTTCAAACAAACAAGCGTTAACGTATTACATACATACAGACAATTTGAAATTGACAGAAAAAACATAAGTACATACATAGAATGACATCATAATTACAACAGGTTACTGAGGACTACAAGATCAGCTGTCGCAGCTTTCGGGAACATCGAATAGTCCTATTCGCATCGTGCACATGTATACAGTTTCAATTCTGCGCATATAATGGCATGTATCGAATTGTAAAGAATGTAAGCGCTCACGCGACCAAAAATATCGACTTGATTACTTTTATGGCAATCAGACGATAATTCACTTTGAAAGGAACTTCATAATATCTGGTTGATCAAAGCACAGTTGTTGATAAGTCGGAAACTTACCTTGACTTTTTATTATAATTATCGCTAAGAAAACAAATATTAGATTGACTAGTCATCCTGCATCAATATTTTATGTTCAAAATAAGCATTTTAGTTGCCATTTAAAATGACGAAGCATCATAAGGAAATATACATGTGCACACGAGATAGATATGACACGTGAAAAAAGTGTTAACGTGATACTCAATATGTTTGGGATTTACAACCATGAAATTACTATTTTAAACCATATATCAGTAAACTCAACATGTAAGCATACTATAAACATTAAGAGAAAGGGTTCAGAAACATAATGGGCGGTATACCACTATACAAATATGAATTTAGCGCTGTAATTCATGACTGAATACTTTTTCAGTACGTACATGTATATAACATTGATTAGAAGACTTACTAACAGAATAAAAACGTTATTTCTTATAACGAGTTTTAATGAAAAATGTACGTTTATACGTAATCTACCAATTCTAATTAACCTGTATATCTTCAATAAGTTCGTTCTACGTAGACATTATATACATGCTGAAATGTACGTATACGTATCTGTAAATAAGGGACGTGCGTTATGTTTAGACACGGAATAAATCTGAGCCCGTGATTTAAATAAAAATATGTCGATTTTTTTTGTATAACATACATCGATAAACAGTATTAGATTAAAGGTTCAATATACAATATACATACCATACATAATAACTAGATAGAAATAGATAGAAACATATCTATTAATAATGTTGTACAAATATGGCCATAAACAAATTATATTGTAAACAAAAATACATGCGTGCGCACACACATTCTGCTTACAAGTTACACATATATTTGATGTTTTCACTGTCATTCTTGGACAGCTAATCTGTAGTCACACTGAAATATATATAATGGTGTTTAATTATCATAGTTTCAACACATGGCCAAGATAATTTACTTTAAGAGTATTTTGGTATAAATAGATGAGAGTGTACTCTAATGGAAATAATAAATTGACTTGAATACTTCACTAAGGAAATTGACACTTAGGTGTTGAAGATATTGGTGTATATATTACAGTATAATGTATGTGCACATTGATATTAATAAAAATGAGTGTATAACATGTGATGAGTATTTCTAGGTTTATTTTTCAAAACACCTACTTGTAACAAAGTATACAGAAGATTGGATAGTATCACTTGATAAAGACTTTTTCAGTCAACACTTGAGTTAGTATGATTAAACATACATGTTTATATACACTATAGGACATCATGCAAAGGAACCATCATGCAGCGGTATAACATGTAGAATGGTATATTTTGAATAGATAAATGGACATAATTATTTTGGTAATAAGGAATGACACAAGTTAATAAATACAACATTTTAGGTAGTGTATTTTTCAATTATGTTCTGTCACAGTATATACGTGGGACGACCTTCACAGAAATACGACTACCTACGAGCATCGACTTGTTTATCCGTACACCTCTTATGTACCTTCTAATTAACCTGTATATCTTCAATAAGTTCGTTCTACGTAGACATTAGATACATGCTGAAATGTACATATACGTATCTGTGAATAAGGGACGTGCGTTATTTTAAGACACGGGGGTCGGTGTTGTCAGAGAGTTCGTCAGGTCCCGTCACATGTTTCTTCTCGCCATTGTTATCATGGATAATTGTTCTGCCATCCATGGTCCAGGTACCGAAAAATAGCGTACTCGACTTGCGAAAGCGTGACTTGGTGAAAACTGCTGTTCTATTTTTCGTCAGAGCCTCGTTATTGTAGAGCTATGAAGAGGGGGGGGGGAGTTTTGGTGTAGTTTTCTCGCTACTATTTCCATTTGTTCCTGGATTTTTCGCAATAATGAATCTGCGCTCTAGTTCTTTATGATAGGAATCGTACAATTATAACGTGTAGATTTCGGCCCAATACGATTCGACGGTAATATCAGCACTAGTGATCTTGAACCCTAGTTGGTTATTACATCAGTGAGGTATATATTACAGATATTGGCAACGTGATCTTGACCTTACCATTGGTCACGGTAACCAGATGTCATATCGCGAGATACGCTTCATGTGCGCCATATTGAATATACGGTTTGCTTCATTCAATAATCTTGTCCTGTTAAAAACATAATTATGCCGTGAGAAAACATCGAAAATCAATGTAAAATGAAACACATAGCTAGCTTCAAGAGAACACGAACTCCTTTTTTGTTCTTCAGACAATTTTATAAAAGTCTTCAGAAATTAATTATTCGATAACATTTCTAACCAGGTTTTAAAATGAGGTTGTTACACTACTTGCAAAGTTAAATAATATAGCTCTGAAAATACAGATTTTTAAGAATAGACAAGTTAAAATGGCGACTTTGGTGTATGAGGGTTATTTCATTCATGCCACATTAAAACATGAACACCTTTCTGATTAATTATTTCATATTTCTAACCAGGTTGTTAAAATGGGGTTGTTATAATATTTGCAAAGTTTGATAATTTAGCTGTAAAAAAAAAGGTTTTAAAGAATAGACAAATTAAAATGGCGGCTTTGATGTGTAGGGGTTATATTTCTTCCATGATACATTAAACACGAACTATTTTCTAATTGATTATTCAATTTCAAAAACATCTTCATATATTTATTATTATATAAATTAATTATTTGATATTATTTCTAGCCAGCTTTTTAAAATGAAGTTGTTACAATACTTGCAAAGTTTAATAATTTAGCTCTGAAAATACCGTGTTTTCAGGATAAACAAGTTAAAATGGCGGTCGTTATGTGCGAGGGTTAACGCCTTTCATGACACTGGCACTCCTTTCTCGTTCGTTATTTTATTTAAAAAACGTAGTCAGATATTACATAATATTTCTAACCGGCTTCTTAATATGAGACATACATGTCTATGTGACATGTTGACACGAACTAACGAATACACGATTCGAATTCTCACTGGTAACACACCGACCCGACTATCGTCACCAGGATCGATATCATTTTGCTTTGACATGTGCATAGACCCGGTTCCGTGTGATCGCGCAGCCGCAACCAAAGTATCGCGGCGTATCTTATTACACTGCCTAAACAATATAATTATGCATGTTTTTGCGAGATCTGCGTGAGTTGTTAATCTCTGTAAAATATACGTCTTTGATTACATGTATCAATGATGATTTGGTCAGTACCTTCATCTTGATGTTCACCGATACCCCTGGATTTTAGACAATAACGTTGAGAATACTGCTCCATATTGTCTAACCTTGTCTCCAATGTGTTGATTTGCTGGTGTAGAGCTGTGATTCCTAAAGAACTTAGCAGTGCATCTTTGAAAAGTGCATTGTCCATTTGCTGGGACACTACTTGTTTAATGTTGATAGGATCTCGTAGTTCACTTATGTCTTGAACACCATTCTTAATTTTAATAGGAATTTCAGCAGACATCATGTACACAGGTGTATATAATGATATAATGGAGCAATAACACGGTTATTTCTTTAAAAAATAATGACGATTTCAAACAAAGAAAATTGCGGGAGATTGTCCGATGTCTTCTAACATTACGCATATACTGGTTAAAGACCCTGGCTATACCCTCACTACACCCAACATTATACACGACAAATAATGTTGTAGAATCATTAATGATTGACCATTTAAATTAGTTATTACTAAATCGGCATAATTATGATAAAGGCCTTGTTTAAAACATCGGCAGTTGCTTAAACTTGGCAAGAAAAGTCACAAAGTAGAAAAGGTAGAAGAGGAAAATTAAGATAATCGATATTCTTACTTAGTTTCTTTATCGTTTTTAGATGTTTATGCCAGTACAATTCAAATCTTCATGGACAAAAATTATATAGATTGATGTTTGCTAACGGTATAAAAGCTTATCAACTTTTCAAGTTGTGTATGTCTTTACAAATATAGGTAAGTAAATATCCAGACCAATATGAAACGTCAGTTACACATCACAAGGTATTATGATACCACAAACAGCTTTTCAATCTATTGTGCATTCTGATCGGATTTATGTTTGTTATTATATGGGACTCATCCTACTGACGGCCTGATAACAAAACCTTACCGAGTACGTCAATTACATGTTCAAATGTATTGAAATGTATTGTATTTAACCGAAGGGAAATGTGTTGATTATTTCTGAATGCTTATTATCTAAACTGAATATTTTTCAGGCGCTGTTTCCACTCAACTTGTTCAAATATGTGAAGTGCTGAAGGACAGTTTGGTTTGTGTATTTTTTCTTACAACGATATTTAAAAGTGTTAGGTTGACTTCCCCGTCTGAGACTTGACACGAACTCTATAAATTGCATGTTCAAAAAGGGTAATCATACAGAATTTCATATTTTGAATCATTTACCTTTTTATTTCATTTGCTCTCTGCTTATTTGAGTCCTTTCAGATTTATGTTAAAATCATTTTTTTCATCAATTCGAATAACATACATACGTATAGTTAAAAATATGGACAAGCATCTACGCGGAAATAGACCGGCCTGCGTTTGACCAGCGTCCGGTCAGTGTCTGGTAATTATTCGATCAGCGTCCGTTTAGTGTCTTATATTTGTTCGATCAGCGTCCGTTAAGCGTGTGGTAATTGTTCTATCAGCGTCCGTTTAACGTCTGGCCATTGTTAGATTAACATCCGTTTAGCATCAGCGTTTGTCGTCCGGTCATTACCTCCAGCTTTGCTGTTCGTACGGTTTTTAACGACCACTCGCTTGCCTTCCTACTACCCACTGATCCTGACCTATCTATCCTTCCTACACTAGAACTGGAGTGTTTGGCCTATACCAATCGCACGTTTTTTTTTCTTGTCATTTAATCACTAGATCAAAGCATGTACATATGGAGGGTATACGTAATATCACCATGTATTCAGCGTTAGGCAAAACTGCCCAAACTAACGCTGATGTGTATATACTAAATATGTATGGATTCATAGACGAGAACTACAGAAACTGTTATTCATCTTTTGAATTTAACACTTGAACATATTCAACCATTTAATGCTGATAACTAATTGACCATTCAAACTTGCAGAAATAAGCATAGTGTTGATTACATCCCTTGTTTAAAACACCGGTGGTTACTTAACCTTGGCCAGAGAAGTCACAAAGTGTAAAAGGTAGAAGAGGAAAGATAAGATAATCTATTTCTTACTTAGCGTCTATTTCGATTTAAATGTTTATATCAGTATTATTCAAATCTTCAGGGAACACCAAAAATATAGATTGATGTTTGTGAACGGTATAAAATCTTATCAGCTATTTAAGTGTGTTTTTCTTCACAAATGGTAAGTATGGATCCAGGACAGTACAAAATGTTTGTCACATATGTATTCTGTAATACAACAGATAGACCCAAAATGAAACATTATTTAATTTGTAAGACATTTTGAAAAATATTTTAACCCGTGAGAATATTTTGAAAATGAAAAATTACGGTAGCTAAGTTAATATATCAGGTGTGCACATTTTATAAAGAGAACTTATTATAATATTTACGCATTTTTTGTGCATACACATTTTAACTTCAAGTCTTAAAAAGGGAGATACGAAAGTGTCAAAAATCTTAAACCATATTCGCACTCCAAATCGATAATTACAGGGCCAAAAAAACACCAATTACATGGAAAGTCTAGAAAATACACAGATATTAAGATCATGTGTTCCGAAAAAGTAAGCGTCTTTTTCTTCATCGATGGCACCCGTCAATCTAAGCCGAATCCAGGTCATTCAAAGTTCTCACATTGAGAAATTGTTGACACTATCGCGAAAGTCATGATATTCGTAGCAAGCTTTTGAAAATCAAATACCTACATCATGTAAACACTGCAGGAAGTAGAAGGGATGTCTCCATCAAGAAAGGTAATGTTTTGGAACGAAAAGTCAAAATATCGTCCGAAAGTTTGTACAGCTTAAACCGTCTGTATTGCTCAGGTTGTAAGAAAAGATGGAGAAACACAGCTGGGTTAGAAGACTATGTGGTGTTTTTGATTTCAAGCTCATGAATATACAAACGGTTTAGCTAGTTAATTTCTTGTAATTTAAAGCAAAATGTGCTGAATATATCTTAATGAGAAATCGAAAGACTTTGATAAGTTTTTGTTACCGATCCTCATAAATCAATAAATTCAACTTTATCTGAAAATTTGCCTACATAGGGGAAAATTGTGTTCCTATAGGAATTCCTACATTTTGCTTGGAAATATAACTACCAAACTCCACAAATATATTCTTATAGAGAGGATTATTAAAGTTTTCAAAAAATAATCATCCGACTAGAAGAAATGTGCGTATCAATCAATAACTTGTGCGTAGAATTAAGCAATAAATCAATATCAAACACGTACTCCTTCCCTCCCCACTTCCCCCAATATGTTTGGATGTATGGCGCTATCGATCAATCAGATTTATTGGTATAGCATTTTAATTCATCGCTATCAGTAGAGAGCATATCACTAAACCATGCATGTACATTTATATTGGGATTGAATGGGTGTTTTTTTTTCATGTACATTGCGGCAATTAATAGCAGTAGCTGATCCACATATCCTGTGGAGCGCGTTAGCGCTCCTCAGAAGATATGTAGATCAGATACTGCTTTTCAATGCCGCAATGTACATGAAAAAAAAAAATCCATTCAATTCATTTATATACGTTACGATGAACAACAATAAAAAAGTTGTAACACTTTTTGTAAATTTAATATTTTTGATATCAGGATCGGATAGAAAACCATAAAAAAGGAACAGCCAGAACTCCAGCCTACACACAAACTTCAAATGTTCGACTTGCGCCGATCAGCTAATTTGTTAAAACGAAAAAAACCCACTATGATCTCATAATAAACAACGCTTGGTATTTCCTTTCATTTTTGAAAGTTGATCTTATTTCATGTTTTTTTTTGCATTTAACGCCGCAAACTACATATTTAGTAAAAGTTTATGTCCGCACTATTTCAAACAACGGTCACCATAGTAACTATCCAGGGCATTCGTCGGCCGAGCATCCCGTCGGCGGTGGGCAGTGCTCATTTAAAGTTGAATGTAAATCCGTGGGAATGTGCTGTTTGCTGAAATCCTGCTGAGGTAAATGAAGATAACTTGGTGGATGAAGTGCCCTGTGTCATTACAAAGTTCTCTGATGTACTAGTTGATATCACGGGGACTACCCAGCCAGACGTATGGGTGTTCGAAAGTTCGTGACCACGATCGCGAGGAACCGATGGCGAGTCGCCATTATACATTATGATTATGTCCCGCGATGGAGTAGCCAAGATAGTGTGGGGGCACTTGTGATACCCGTAAGTGTTCTGGATTACCGTCTGCGTGCATAGATAGTGGTTGAATAGGTTTTCAGTGACCGAATCCGGTTTTATATATCAACATTTGAAGCCAGTGGAATACATGCGTTTTGTTGGGGCTTCACTAGAGGAAAACCCACCCTGATATTTTTTTTTGTCTTGTGTTATGATTTATTGTTGCATAGCTCATCTGAAATAAATTCAAAAGAATTAACTCGTGAAACTCAAGTCCCCTGGTCACACAATGGATAGCCAGGTTGTACCATACGTTCTGTCGAAGGATGTAAGGGGAGAATACCCCCCCCCCCCTTGGAGGTAAGTGGATATTTGTGGTAAATGTTGGGACGATATAATTTCCTTGTGTGTCGTTGGACGAGCCAACCCAGTCCTCGTACGCTCTTTTAACAGGCCGTCTAGTGAACGATTCGCTTTTTTGAAATTTACCCCGCGAACAATATCAATATTCTTGGTTCAAATCTAAATGTAACAAAAAAAAATCTTCTTTGGCCTGTGGATTTGGAAAAAGAGCGTCATTTGTGTGATGGTTTAAATGGTTAGATAATTGCTTTATATCAAAATTCGCAATTACTGATTCATTTTATCAGTTCTGTATAACAGAACGTATTACACGGATCGACAAATTCAACAATTTCCAAATCTGAATTTTTAATCCATTTAACTGCTTAATAGCTGACATGATTTATTTATCTTGGAATATTTTCAATCCCCAGATTGTATTTCCCTTAGTGACGGCAGATTGGTTGGCCCCTTCTAGCATTTTCTGTGTCTCAATAGAAATAGATTCAATGATAGTACAATGGTGCACCATTTATGATTTTTGTAATGTTTATTATTATTTCTCGCAACTACTTTATCTCGGAGAAGGGGATATAACTATTCTCAGAAACGGTACTACGCGTAGTAATATCAAGTGGAGTTTGTGTGTAATATCAGCTGACCGTTACACGTGACTGGTTGTCATTCATGATGTTTTCATGGTGTTTTCATGGTCTAGTGCATGCTGTTTTGAGTTGGTAGGTTCATGCAGAGAAGAAACAGTGAGAATGTAAATATATTTAAATGTAGTGCATATTCTAATAGAGTGTACTCATTTCCTGTCAATAACGTGATGTAACAAGAAAGTAAATAAATACATTGTTAAGTTCTAGTAATGAAAACGTATTCATTTATTTGATGCTGTATCTATGAATACATTTCAGAACAGTATATTACTCATTAACTGGTAAAATGCCGTGACTATGTCCTATGTTCATGAGCGAGCAATCTATTTTAATTCAACTGCGACATGAAGACACTTTTGATGGGGAAGGAGGTATGCTTTTATAAAGAAAGGGAAGGTTTACGATAAAAGAATCAAATACCATTCATTGTTTATGCAAACATTGAAAGAGAAGGACATGGCAAGGGTTTAGTTACCGATCACAGTAAGCTCTTCCGTTAGTTAACCCTCATACAAGAACAAAAATAAAAGGCACCAAGTAAAATGTTTCATATTTGTCTATGGTATTGTAAATAGTTTACGAAAATACTCATTTAAGATAATTATGCGTATCGATTAGCTACAAATCTTTACGGTCACAGTTGCTATCTGTAAGGAGGATTGGTGAATCGTACGAAAATTAAACGTGTACTGACAATTAAGAAATTGTCAAATACAAATAAATTTGTACAAAGACGCAACCTCTCCCTTTCCTCGTCTGTAAGGGACAGCATACGTAAAATACACGAATCCTTTGCTATCAGTAGAGATCAGCTAGTGCATTCGTTTCAAAATGTAGTGTATATTATAATAGGGTATACTCATTTCAATCTTAAAACAAATATGAAATAAAATATTTGAAACAAAATAGTAAGTAAATACCTTGTTGTTAATTCAGTAATGAACACATACTAGTCCGTGTTATGCTGTATCAATGTATTCCTTCCCGAACATTTTGACCGTTACGTTTCTGATATTCACAACCTATATCTAGCACGGAAAACGGTGTTGAACCATTCATTACACACCTTATATTTTGCATGACTAATCCCACCATGTTGTCATGTAGTATGCATTGCTACTTCGCCACTCCCAACATGAAACAGGTTATTTATCAGTAGAAATAGACAAAGTTCGGAAAAAAAACACTTGGTAATAACATCGTCCGATTTTTAATCTAGTTTGAAATGTCAAAATGTGTAAATGGTAGAAGAGGAATGATGCGATATTACTTTTTAGTAAATCCTTTTGTTATAACGATTGTTATTTCAAAGTCAACATTGACTATTTAATACACTTACTTGTATGTTAAATGTCGACATTACCTTATTTATAGAAGTGTCTACTTTTTCTCAGTTCGTCTTAGTATTGTTTGTCTGATGATGGTGTCAAGTGTTTTACTTTCAGTGTCTGTGACAATTACTACACACACACAAAGAGTGTAGCCTTTTGTTATATAAGCTGGTATAGATATTTATAAACCACATACATCGACATTCTAACTTTGCTCATATCAGTATCATTCAAATATCCATGGGACACTAAGGATATATATTGATGTGTGTTAACGGTAAAAAATCATGTCAGCTTAGTACAGGAAAGTATTGATCCAAGAAAATCTAAAACGTCAGTTACACGTCACAACAAAATAGCGTGCGCACACCGTGCATACATCGTCCATACACCGTCCGTATATCGCCAACACATGGTGCGCACAACTGTGCGATTTCTCATCGTTCGCCCCGTTGTGCGCTTCTATCCGCACACTTGTGCGATTTGGTACAATTTGTAGATCAATATTACGGAATGAAAAAAATACGGAAGGCTCGTATGTAGTAATGTACACTGTATATATTACTGTAATTTCTCATCACAATAATTAAGATGTATAATTTTACAATTTATGTTACACAGCATAACAGTGACCATTAGACTGTCAATAATGGGTTTGGCTACAAGGTAACAGAACAGGTGAATAACAATTTGATGAGTGACTGGAGTTTTACCTGAACTGTGCCTGACACATAAAGCTGATATGCTGTACCGTATGACCGTTATGAAAACACAACTGATCGTTTAGTATTTGTTATTTGCGTCCGGTTTGCATATATCTCTCCTTCCCTTGGGTTTTCACGCCCCCGGCCCTAACCGGCGAGTTCCGTAAGTGCCCCGGGCGGATAAACTACGGTCCAGTTACATGTACAAAGTGGCTATATTTACCTGTATACGGGACTGTGTTGTAATTTTACATGTGTCGATAAGGGTCGTTTAAAAAACACCGAAAACACTATTTCTAAATTTAAGAAAGTATAGACAGAAAGATAACCCCATACGTAAGAATGAAGTTCATATGTTTAAACACGAAATCGTATATATTGTTACGGTGAAGTGTAAACAAAAATGTCTTTTATTTTCAAATACTTCATAAACATATAAGTGAGTCTCCTTATGGATAATAACGTTCAGTTTTGGCTGATACATATTTATGAAAATGAATAATGTTAATACAAGCATCGGGATTTCTACCTGTCTGACCAATGTTTTGTTCAGGAATTTCCCTCTGCTAGCACATGCGCATAGCACGCCAATTCATTGAAAACAGAATGTCTAGCCGTGTGAGGAAACTGTCACCGCGTCACTTACGAAGCGAAAAGTTGCCTAATGGTCAACAGATAGCGCAAGGGGTACGTTACAGAATCATTATTGCAAGTGGGAAGTATTCAAAGGAGGAAATAACTGTCCTAGCAGTTAGTACGGTGCATGCATTCTTCCGGATAGCCGGTCAAAACTGAAATGGAATCAACAGAAATGCTGTTTATGTTATGAATAAATATATAAAACTATTTACCTCGTTAATTTCTTTGTCTGAATTGGAACACAGATGAACTTATTTTGTTATGTCAATGGGCATGTATCGGAGAAAGTTTACTTTGTGTTTCTATTTACACTAGTTCATGATACGTGACTGGTTAGTTTGATTTTGCTATGAGGCCCTCAAAGGCATAACTGTTGTGATAGCCACGTCGTATTCTGTTTTGTCCTCTGTCGGTACTCGAGGTCAAATGAGATACGTGCGCTATTAGATTTACATAATTTATAATATTACCGGGCTCAGTAAAATGGAAAGTTTTGCTGAAGTTAACGATTTTTTTAATTTTTTTTTCATGCAAGATTTAAATATGTCAAAATGACGATTCAACGGGATGAATAACTGAGGGTGAACCTACTTATAGAAAATATATAATCGCATAACGGAAATATGTTTTAAATCGTTATGTTTCAAAAGTTCATGTTTACACATGATGTTGACTTATAATGTATGATCATGCAACAACTTTTTCTCTATCAATAATTAATTTCCGACTTCAGATAAAATCGGAATGCGCATTTGAAACTGGAAAAAAGTCACTTGTTTACGTTGGCTTATATGACTTACAAAGTGTTAGAGTATGAAGACAGTGAAAGTGGGAAAGAGAGTATACATGAATATGTATAATGCATGGTATAGAAAAAAAGTGGCCAAATACATTGAGTTGTACAATGTAAAACAAATTCACAAACGTTTCTATTTGTTATACTTGTCAATGTATATACACTTTATAAAAATAATTGAAAAGGGTATTCGTCTCGTGAATATTCCTTTGTACAGAAACGTTTGTCCTTTGGTTGAGAGAAGGTGTTTAGCCCCGTTCCATTTGTACCGGTCACATTCCGGTAATAAATATATTATGGTGTCTATAATAATGCCGAGTTGCCAACAAATATTTGTTCATTGACATTCTGAATATTGGCATGTGTGCAATTGAGTTCTGTTGATGAACACTTACTGATCCAATAAGAATCAATTCAAGTGGTCAAACTGGACATTTGGAACGGATTATGACAATTGGGATAGCATGGTAACATGAGTTGAAGTGCATACAACACATACATTCATAAGCAAAATGACTCGTCACGTGATGTCCCTTTAAGGCATTCCGCGATTTTCATCAATCACGATTGCTATCGCACAACGCTCGTCTATCGTGCGCACAAATGTGCGCAAGCAACTATCGTCCAACTTTTGATCGTTCGCACATCGTGCACATATCGTTCACACAACGTGAACACATCTTGCGCACACCCCACAACTGTATCGATGATATTATAACTCTCGTTTTAGTGAGATTATTCATAAAATATACAGTTATGGGACCGCACAACGCACCAAAAATAGCGTGCGCACACCGTGCATACATCGTTCACACACCGTCCGCACATCGTCCACACATGGTGCCCACAACTGTGCGATTTAGCAATCGTTCGCCCCGTTGTGCGCTTCTTTCCGCACAACTGTGCGATTTGGTATCATTTGTAGATCAAAATTACAGAATGTCAAAAATACGGAAGGCTTGTATGCGATAATGCACACTGTGTATATATCTGTAATTTCTCATCACAGTAATGAAGATTATACAATTTCACAATGCGTGTTACACAGAATTACAGCGACCATTAGGCTGTCAAGAATGGGTTTGGCCCTAAGGTAACAGAACAGGTAAATAACAATTTTATGAGTGTCCGGAGATTTACCTGACCAGTGCCTGACACACAGAGCTGATATGCGATACCGCTTGACCGTAATGAACAGTATTTGTTATTTGCATTCGTTTGCCTATAGCTCCGATCCCCTTCACCTGGATTTTCACCCCCCCCCCCCGGCCTTACCCGATGAGTTACGTAAGTGCCCCATGCGGGGAGAAAACTATGGTCCAGGTACATGTATAAAGTGGTTACGTTTACCTGTATACGGGCAGAGACGTATAATACGTATTATACGTCTCTGATACGGGATTGTGTTGTAATTTTACATGTGTCGATTAAGTTTGTTTAAAAATACAGAAAACATAATTTCTAAATAGAAGAATCTTTAGACAGAAAGATAAGTTTACAGATGTTGCTAGAATATAGAAACATACGTAAACACCAAGTTCATATGTTTAAACACGAAACCGTATAAATTGTTGAGGCATTCCTCAATTTACACCAACCACGATTGTTATCGCACAACGTCCGTCCATCGTGCGCACAGATGTGCGCAAGCAATGATCGTCCAGTTTTTTTTTATCGTTCGCCCATCGTGCACACACCGTTCACACACCGTGCACACATCGTGCGCACACCGCACATCGTGTAACGTTGTGCGATCCCACAACTGTAACTTGGCTTGCATTTATCTCAATTGAGGAAGAAGTGACCTGCATCTTCAATAATATAACCTCAGTCACAATTAGGGTTACCTTAGTCACAATAATCTGTAAGATGATATTATATAAACATGAAATAAACTGGATAACTTTTTCCGTATTTGACATAATATTGCATTCAATTATCTGGAGCAACGGTATTTAAAAAAATATATTTGTACAGTTAGAAGGTTGTACTATCAGTGTGCTTCCCTTAACTAATTCCAATTTTAGCTTGCTAAATGAAGTGCGTTTTGGAAAATATCTATACTAGCGGAAAAAAGGAAACTATGCATGCCTTAAATGTGTTATACAAATAAATGTGTATGACGTGGAACAACAAGGTTTTCAGGGACATTTTTTTTTGTTATTTCTTAACAGTTGCATTCCATTTTCCACGTTATGGAATCAATAAGTTCCGCTCAGGAGTGACGTAAACACAGCAGGGGTCAATACTGAGTCACAAAGTTAATACCTGGTATGTCCTCTGTTTGCCTGAATGCAAGCCTGGCAACGTCGACGCATGGAGCCTATCAGATGGTTCAAGAATGTTTGTTGGATTGCATTTCAGATATGTACCAACGCTGCAGGCAAATCAGCCAACGTCACCGGTTGATTAGGTAATGCCCGTAATCTGCGCTTCATTTCATCCCAGACGTGTTTAATGGGCGACAGATCGGGGGATACAGCAGGCCAGGGCAACACGTCAACGTTCTGCTTGGCCAGACAGTCCATAGCTACACGAGCTGTGTATGGCCTGGCGTTGTTTTGCTGTAGCGTAATGTGACGTTGCTGCCCTTGAACGAACTGAACGACTTGGGTCCGAAAGATCTCGTCACGATAATTCCCGTTAATAACCACCAGACGCGTTATCCCATTTGCTGTGATGCCGCCCCAAATCATAACGCTGCCTCCACAGAAAGAACGTCGTTGTACAAAACACGCGTCACGGAAACGTTCTCCAACGCCACTTTACACTTTTGAACGGCCGTCACTACTATCTAGGTGGACTCGCGACTCGTCCGTAAACAAAATTGCCTGCCCAATCCCGTTGAGTAAATCACAGATGCCTTCTGTACCAGTCCAGACGTGCTACATGATGACTTTGCAGAAGAACTGGGCGGATTGCAGGACGTCGCGGACGGATAACTCGTTCACGCAATCAGTTCCGTACAGTTCTCGGGCTTATTGGTAATCAAACTTGCCGTTTGGAAGCGTCTTCTCAAATGGACAAGCCGAATATGGTTGTCCAGTTGACGTGACGTCACACGAGGACGTCCCGCACGAGGTCGATCGCCGACGTGGCCAAACTGTTGATGTCGTCTCCACAAATCCCGGATTGTGTTTCGATGGACATGAAAACGTGAAGAGACAACGGCTTTGCCCATACCAGCTTGAAGCATACCAATAATCTCGAGGCGGTCATTTTCATTGAGTCGGCATAGCATTTATCATAAATTAAAACATTATAATGCTGTTTTATTGTTCACTGATCTCAACAGAGTGACCCAACAGTTGAAAAATAAACTTTCAATGACGAGAAACACGTGCAAACTGGTCAACGCCTATAGAGAGCAAACTGCACGGTAACAACTGTCAATGACACACGGATAGTGGGTATGTGTCATACTTGGTCATGTGTGTGAATTTTCATGTATATACAGTTGTTAATACATGTTCTATAACAATTATCCGCATGCAGTTTATTTTTTCCGCAAGTATATATGCAAGTCCACCTGCGGTATTGATTAAGACTGTAGGTAAGGGTAAAGCCACAACGACCCTTGGCATGGTAAAGTACTGTCTGAGAGTTATTAGTATTGATTGTATAACGTGTTTCATAAAAGTTGTCAAAAAAGGGTATGGATATATTTGTAAAGTATTGTCCGATTTTGATTTGACGTTCTGTTTTTTATTTTCTAAAGGTGTATATTTATTTACTGAGGAAAAACACTTATTTGCAAAGACAAGACATACCTAAGAAAGGTGAGAGAAGCTTTTATACCGTCAATATATGTCGCAAGCATTCTATCTCATAAATAGTTGACTAATCTGATATAAACATTTACATCGGTATAAAATAGGTAAACATATCAATGTATATTATATACATGCATATCAGCTGATATGACGAGCAATAAACCTGTGTCTCTGGCACTGATAGTAAAGCATGAGATACTATCATTAGATTAATTGAGAAAAATTGGTCACTGCTATGACTAAATCAATCTACTAAACTAGAAGACCGGTGATTGCACGTCACACATCATTTTAACTGATTATTTACTGAACAGATATGAATGTTGCCCCTCCTAAAATTATAAACGTAATACCTGAATTCCATTTTTGCTACCGCACATCTGGTGTTGACTACCCTGTGACAGGTGACTAGGTAACAAAGATATAAAGCGTTTTATGTTGAATCACTTCAGGCGACGGAAGTCTGGAGTAACATTATTGATTTATGTGGAAGCTAATACAACTCTTGGTCGTTACCGCTTACCCCAATGTCTTATGTAAGCATGCATACAACTTAAACACTGATTTAATAAGCGATATTAAAAACTCCAAAAGGTTATGATAAAATCGATTGATCATTATAAAAAAAAGAGTCGTTTATATCCAATTTTATTTGGATAAGTTATTGAAAAAAATCAATTAAAATATAGTTACTGATTTTTAAGGTTTCTGCCATTCCTCATATGAGGTGTAGGTGATAGCAGTACCTTACGGCGTCTCACTTTTATTGCATATTTACTTTCTGTTCAGATTGATACAATGTGTACAAATACCTTTCGATTACTTCGCTATTTTATATACATGGATAATAACACATAATCTATCCTCACTCGTAACCTTCGACAGGTTTTTTTAACATCGACCTTAGCTGTTGATATGACCTTAAATCCTTGCGTTTAACCAACCTTGATCCGTTGTTTCTTATAGTACACTTTTATTACATCTTACATATTAAATGCTCAAATTCCTAAAAGGAAATACCACGTACATTCCTTACGTACCCATAACTTGAAAGGTAATTATTAAACGATTGAACGGTATATATGAAACAATACCATTGGACGTTAGAAAATTGATACTGGGCAAACAATAAAACACTTCCTGTAAAACCTTAAATCCAACACGTCCAACTATATACTTGAAATACACATGTTGAATATACTATATACGCAATGAACTTTACAATGAATTGCAACACAAGTCATGACCCATTGTTATGATAAACTCATGAATATTGTTTTTTTCTTCATAATTTCTTTTGAAAGTGGCACACGTACCAATGAAATAATTGTTTAAAATTCCATGACTACATATAAAAACATGTACTACGATGTGACATTTAGCATTGTCGAAAGGTCTATATATTGTTTTCAACCAATACAATTTGAAAGAATATTAGTTTTAGGCTGAAATAAATAGCATTTATGCTAATGTGTAATCGAACATAAGGTAGACAAAATACTTTGTTTTAGCTCAATTACATACCTTCTCAGTCCTGTTGACTGATACTCTTTAAGTTTGTCAAAGTCCTATTGGCGAGAGGGTAGAAGTGCACCGGGACATTATCCGATCCCTTTTATACCAACGCAGGGATATCCTTATCATTTTTCGGAGCGTGGCGTACAACTATTGGTCATGCGATGCAGTGTTTAAGTGGTACACTTATGGATTTTTCTCCTGATTATGAACGTTTGGGTAAGGGTAAATATAAAGCAGATTAGTATAAGTTTAGTTTGACTATGAAATGGTTAGTGAGGTAAATAGAATAAATAGTCAACGTTAATGTATAGGAATGTGAGAGGTTGTATGGTTATGGTACGAATAGGTAATATAAAAGTAGGGTAGGGTACCATATTATTTATGTCAGGGTAGAGAGTGTTGGATTCGGGAATAGGTACATTTTAGGACTAGAAAAGTATTGGGCAGGGCAGTTTAAACAGATGGGATTTCTGTACTTTAATGGTAGTAAGAGATACACTTTAATATAGGGCAAACATATTTCTAATTGCTATGTAAATACAGTACATGGTAGACTACGATAAAAACAAAAATGGGATTAAGGAAGATTAGTGTAGGGTACAGGTTGGGTTTATATAGAAGGGGAGGACGGATAGTGTATTGTAGAGTACGTTAATTATGGCTGGGGAGAATAAGGATGACATTGAGGTTGATTTTAGTTAAGGGTTAAACA